>NC_134840.1:1800000-2100000 GCF_965363235.1 Mytilus galloprovincialis | reverse complement strand
ATAGACAAAGGACATAAGCAAAAGTGAAAGAAAATAACACGAAAATATCATAAACAATAATGACAGGATGTACAAGTACCTCAAGTATCTTAATAATAATAAAAACAAACAAATATTTAAACGGCATATATCAAGTTTAACAACCTCATTTATTGCTTTCTTATTTTTGGAATTTATTTTTGTATGTTACAAAGTAAACTCACAAAAGTACTAAACTCCAAGGAAAATTCGAAACGTAAAATCCCGAATCAAATTGCAAAATCAAATGACAAAACGCATCAAACAAATGTACAACAACTGTCATATTCCAGACTTGGTTCAGGCATTTTAAATTGTAGAAAATGGTCGGTTGAACCTGGTTATCCACCAATAAACGATTAAAAGATTTTAAGCATTCGGACCGCATGGCAAGACCAAAATGGTTTGACGTCAGAATGTAAACGTCATACAGATGGAGATATAAAATAATTTTGTTGTTCAAAGTATGAAAATAATATAGTCTTTAATTCCTCTAAGTAAATCCGGTTCATTTTACAAAAATAAAAAGTAACTAATCACATAATCTACCCAGTCAAAACTTTATAGTGACATTATTTCTACAATAATTTTATTGTCACAATTTCGAGTTTACGGAGGTGAGAGTTTGAAAAATACTTTATATTATAAATTACCTCATATTATTCTCTTTATTTGTGACAAGATCGACTAGGCATGTATTTTGACTATGTAAGAGTTATATGCAACATACACAAATGAACATGCCCCTATACTTTTTGTATGAATGATCTCACAAAACCATATTGTAGCAGTTTTATTTTGATATTAAAAAAAAGAAAGTACTGGAAATCGCAGTTATTTCGCACATGGTTTGAAATGCAAGAGAAAAAAACACTTCCTCAAACATCAGTCTTAAATATTCAACCCTAAAAGGACCAACATACAACAAAAGTATTATACACATACATTTAAATTTTATTTTCGTGAAGACTTGTTAAAGATAGTGAAATCACAAAAAAAAAAATGAACTCGGAAGAAAATTTTAAAAGGTAAGTCCCTAATCAAATGTCTATCGATCAAAACCTTCATTTATGTTATATTGAATAGATGGGATAATCTTTGAGGAGACAACATCTTTATTAATGGATAAGCTTTAAAGAAATGTTGTTTTCCCTCTAGAATATCGAATAAAGTTTCTTAATAATAAACTCATCATAAATACCAGGACTAAATTTGTATATACGCCAGACGCGCGTTTCGTCTACATAAGGGAGCAATGGTTTCTGTAGAAATGTGTTTTCCCTCTAGAATCTCGTATGAAGTTGCTCACTAAGAAGGGAGCAATGGTTTCTGTAGAAATGTTGTTTTCCCTCTAGAATCTCGTATGAAGTTGCTCACTAATAAGGGAGCAATGGTTTCTGTAGAAATGTGTTTTCCCTCTAGAATCTCGTATGAAGTTGCTCACTAAGAAGGGAGCAATGGTTTCTGTAGAAATGTTGTTTTCCCTCTAGAATCTCGTATGAAGTTGCTCACTAATAAGGGAGCAATGGTTTCTGTAGAAATGTTGTTTTCCCTCTAGAATCTCGTATGAAGTTACTCACTAAGAAGGGAGCAATGGTTTCTGTAGAAATGTTGTTTTCCCTCTAGAATCTCGTATGAAGTTGCTCACTAAGAAGGGAGCAATGGTTTCTGTAGAAATGTGTTTTCCCTCTAGAATCTCGTATGAAGTTGCTCACTAAGAAGGGAGCAATGGTTTCTGTAGAAATGTTGTTTTCCCTCTAGAATCTCGTATGAAGTTGCTCACTAAGAAGGGAGCAATGGTTTCTGTAGAAATGTTGTTTTCCCTCTAGAATCTCGTATGGAGTTGCTCACTAATAAGGGAGCAATGGTTTCTGTAGAAATGTGTTTTCCCTCTAGAATATCGTATGAAGTTGTACACTAAGAAGGGAGCAATGGTTCTGTAGAAATGTGTTTTCCCTCTAGAATCTCGTATGAAGTTGCTCACTAAGAAGGGAGCAATGGTTTCTGTAGAAATGTTGTTTTCCCTCTAGAATCTCGTATGAAGTTGCTCACTAATAAGGGAGCAATGGTTTCTGTAGAAATGTGTTTTCTCTCTAGAATCTCGTATGGAGTTGCTCACTAAGAAGGGAGCAATGGTTTCTGTAGAAATGTGTTTTCCCCCTAGAATCTCGTATGAAGTTGCTCACTAAGAAGGGAGCAATGGTTTCTGTAGAAATGTTGTTTTCCCTCTAGAATCTCGTATGGAGTTACTCACTAAGAAGGGAGCAATGGTTTCTGTAGAAATGTTGTTTTCCCTCTAGAATCTCGTATGAAGTTGCTCACTAATAAGGGAGCAATGGTTTCTGTAGAAATGTGTTTTCCCTCTAGAATCTCGTATGGAGTTGCTCACTAATAAGGGAGCAATGGTTCTGTAGAAATGTTGTTTTCCCTCTAGAATCTCGTATGAAGTTGCTCACTAATAAGGGAGCAATGGTTTCTGTAGAAATGTGTTTTCCCTCTAGAATCTCGTATGGAGTTGCTCACTAATAAGGGAGCAATGGTTTCTGTAGAAATGTGTTTTCCCTCTAGAATCTCGTATGAAGTTGCTCACTAATAAGGGAGCAATGGTTTCTGTAGAAATGTGTTTTCCCTCTAGAATCTCGTATGGAGTTGCTCACTAATAAGGGAGCAATGGTTTCTGTAGAAATGTGTTTTCCCTCTAGAATCTCGTATGAAGTTGCTCACTAATAAGGGAGCAATGGTTTCTGTAGAAATGTGTTTTCCCTCTAGAATCTCGTATGAAGTTGCTCACTAATAAGGGAGCAATGGTTTCTGTAGAAATGTGTTTTCCCTCTAGAATCTCGTATGAAGTTGCTCACTAATAAGGGAGCAATGGTTTCTGTAGAAATGTTGTTTCCCCCCTAGAATCTCGTATGGAGTTGCTCTCTAATAAGGGAGCAATGGTTTCTGTAGAAATATGTTTTCCCCTCTAGAATCTCGTATGAAGTTGCTCACTAAGAAGGGAGCAATGGTTTCTGTAGAAATGTTGTTTTCCCCCCTAGAATCTCGTATGAAGTTGCTCACTAATAAGGGAGCAATGGTTTCTGTAGAAATGTTGTTTTCCCTCTAGAATCTCGTATGAAGTTGCTCACTAATAAGGGAGCAATGGTTTCTGTAGAAATGTGTTTTCCCTCTAGAATCTCGTATGAAGTTGCTCACTAAGAAGGGAGCAATGGTTTCTGTAGAAATGTGTTTTCCCTCTAGAATCTCGTATGAAGTTGCTCACTAAGAAGGGAGCAATGGTTTCTGTAGAAATGTGTTTTCCCCTCTAGAATCTCGTATGAAGTTGTACACTAATAAGGGAGCAATGGTTCTGTAGAAATGTTGTTTCCCCTCTAGAATCTCGTATGAAGTTGCTCACTAAGAAGGGAGCAATGGTTTCTGTAGAAATGTTGTTTTCCCTCTAGAATCTCGTATGAAGTTGCTCACTAATAAGGGAGCAATGGTTTCTGTAGAAATGTTGTTTCCCCCCTAGAATCTCGTATGAGGTTGCTCACTAATAAGGGAGCAATGGTTTCTGTAGAAATGTGTTTTCCCTCTAGAATCTCGTATGAAGTTGCTCACTAATAAGGGAGCAATGGTTTCTGTAGAAATGTTGTTTCCCCCTAGAATCTCGTATGAAGTTGCTCACTAATAAGGGAGCAATGGTTTCTGTAGAAATGTGTTTTCCCTCTAGAATCTCGTATGAAGTTGCTCACTAATAAGGGAGCAATGGTTTCTGTAGAAATGTGTTTTCCCCTCTAGAATATCGTATGAAGTTGCTCACTAAGAAGGGAGCAATGGTTTCTGTAGAAATGTTGTTTTCCCTCTAGAATCTCGTATGAAGTTGCTCACTAATAAGGGAGCAATGGTTTCTGTAGAAATGTGTTTTCCCTCTAGAATCTCGTATGAAGTTGCTCACTAATAAGGGAGCAATGGTTCTGTAGAAATGTTGTTTCCCCTCTAGAATCTCGTATGAAGTTGCTCACTAAGAAGGGAGCAATGGTTCTGTAGAAATGTGTTTTCCCCTCTAGAATCTCGTATGGAGTTGCTCACTAAGAAGGGAGCAATGTTTTCTGTAGAAATGTTGTTTTCCCTCTAGAATCTCGTATGGAGTTGCTCACTAAGAAGGGAGCAATGGTTTCTGTAGAAATGTGTTTTCCCCCTAGAATCTCGTATGAAGTTGCTCACTAATAAGGGAGCAATGGTTTCTGTAGAAATGTTGTTTTCCCTCTAGAATCTCGTATGAAGTTGCTCACTAATAAGGGAGCAATGGTTTCTGTAGAAATGTTGTTTTCCCCTCTAGAATCTCGTATGAAGTTGCTCACTAATAAGGGAGCAATGGTTTCTGTAGAAATGTGTTTTCCCTCTAGAATCTCGTATGAAGTTGCTCACTAATAAGGGAGCAATGGTTCTGTAGAAATGTTGTTTCCCCTCTAGAATCTCGTATGAAGTTGCTCACTAAGAAGGGAGCAATGGTTCTGTAGAAATGTGTTTTCCCCTCTAGAATCTCGTATGGAGTTGCTCACTAAGAAGGGAGCAATGGTTTCTGTAGAAATGTTGTTTCCCCTCTAGAATCTCGTATGAAGTTGCTCACTAATAAGGGAGCAATGGTTTCTGTAGAAATGTTGTTTCCCCTCTAGAATCTCGTATGAAGTTGCTCACTAATAAGGGAGCAATGGTTTCTGTAGAAATGTGTTTTCCCCTCTAGAATATCGTATGAAGTTGTACACTAATAAGGGAGCAATGGTTCTGTAGAAATGTGTTTTCCACTCTAGAATCTCGTATGGAGTTGCTCACTAAGAAGGGAGCAATGGTTTCTGTAGAAATGTGTTTTCCCCTCTAGAATATCGTATGAAGTTGTACACTAAGAAGGGAGCAATGGTTCTGTAGAAATGTGTTTTCCCTCTAGAATCTCGTATGAAGTTGCTCACTAAGAAGGGAGCAATGGTTTCTGTAGAAATGTGTTTTCCCCTCTAGAATCTCGTATGAAGTTGCTCACTAATAAGGGAGCAATGGTTTCTGTAGAAATGTGTTTTCTCTCTAGAATCTCGTATGAAGTTGCTCACTAAGAAGGGAGCAATGGTTTCTGTAGAAATGTGTTTTCCCTCTAGAATCTCGTATGAAGTTGCTCACTAATAAGGGAGCAATGGTTCTGTAGAAATGTTGTTTCCCCTCTAGAATCTCGTATGAAGTTGCTCACTAAGAAGGGAGCAATGGTTCTGTAGAAATGTGTTTTCCCCTCTAGAATCTCGTATGGAGTTGCTCACTAAGAAGGGAGCAATGGTTTCTGTAGAAATGTTGTTTCCCCTCTAGAATCTCGTATGAAGTTGCTCACTAATAAGGGAGCAATGGTTTCTGTAGAAATGTGTTTTCCCCTCTAGAATATCGTATGAAGTTGTACACTAATAAGGGAGCAATGGTTCTGTAGAAATGTGTTTTCCACTCTAGAATCTCGTATGGAGTTGCTCACTAATAAGGGAGCAATGGTTCTGTAGAAATGTTGTTTCCCCTCTAGAATCTCGTATGAAGTTGCTCACTAATAAGGGAGCAATGGTTTCTGTAGAAATGTGTTTTCCCCTCTAGAATCTCGTATGAAGTTGTACACTAAGAAGGGAGCAATGGTTTCTGTAGAAATGTGTTTTCCCCTCTAGAATCTCGTATGGAGTTGCTCACTAATAAGGGAGCAATGGTTTCTGTAGAAATGTGTTTTCCCCTCTAGAATCTCGTATGGAGTTGCTCACTAAGAAGGGAGCAATGGTTTCTGTAGAAATGTTGTTTCCCCTCTAGAATCTCGTATGAAGTTGCTCACTAATAAGGGAGCAATGGTTTCTGTAGAAATGTGTTTTCCCCTCTAGAATATCGTATGAAGTTGTACACTAATAAGGGAGCAATGGTTCTGTAGAAATGTGTTTTCCACTCTAGAATCTCGTATGGAGTTGCTCACTAATAAGGGAGCAATGGTTCTGTAGAAATGTTGTTTCCCCTCTAGAATCTCGTATGAAGTTGCTCACTAATAAGGGAGCAATGGTTTCTGTAGAAATGTGTTTTCCCCTCTAGAATCTCGTATGAAGTTGTACACTAAGAAGGGAGCAATGGTTTCTGTAGAAATGTGTTTTCCCCTCTAGAATCTCGTATGGAGTTGCTCACTAATAAGGGAGCAATGGTTTCTGTAGAAATGTGTTTTCCCTCTAGAATATCGTATGAAGTTGTACACTAAGAAGGGAGCAATGGTTCTGTAGAAATGTGTTTTCCCTCTAGAATCTCGTATGAAGTTGCTCACTAAGAAGGGAGCAATGGTTTCTGTAGAAATGTGTTTTCCCCTCTAGAATCTCGTATGAAGTTGCTCACTAATAAGGGAGCAATGGTTTCTGTAGAAATGTGTTTTCTCTCTAGAATCTCGTATGAAGTTGCTCACTAATAAGGGAGCAATGGTTTCTGTAGAAATGTGTTTTCTCTCTAGAATCTCGTATGAAGTTGCTCACTAATAAGGGAGCAATGGTTTCTGTAGAAATGTTGTTTTCCCCTCTAGAATCTCGTATGAAGTTGCTCACTAAGAAGGGAGCAATGGTTTCTGTAGAAATGTGTTTTCCCTCTAGAATCTCGTATGAAGTTGCTCACTAATAAGGGAGCAATGGTTTCTGTAGAAATGTGTTTTCCCTCTAGAATCTCGTATGAAGTTGCTCACTAAGAAGGGAGCAATGGTTTCTGTAGAAATGTTGTTTTCCCTCTAGAATCTCGTATGAAGTTGCTCACTAAGAAGGGAGCAATGGTTTCTGTAGAAATGTGTTTTCCCTCTAGAATCTCGTTTGAAGTTGCTCACTAAGAAGGGAGCAATGGTTTCTGTAGAAATGTTGTTTTCCCTCTAGAATCTCGTATGAAGTTGCTCACTAAGAAGGGAGCAATGGTTTCTGTAGAAATGTGTTTTCCCTCTAGAATCTCGTATGAAGTTGCTCACTAAGAAGGGAGCAATGGTTTCTGTAGAAATGTTGTTTTCCCTCTAGAATCTCGTATGAAGTTGCTCACTAATAAGGGAGCAATGGTTTCTGTAGAAATGTGTTTTCCCTCTAGAATCTCGTATGAAGTTGCTCACTAAGAAGGGAGCAATGGTTTCTGTAGAAATGTTGTTTTCCCTCTAGAATCTCGTATGAAGTTGCTCACTAATAAGGGAGCAATGGTTTCTGTAGAAATGTTGTTTTCCCTCTAGAATCTCGTATGAAGTTGCTCACTAAGAAGGGAGCAATGGTTTCTGTAGAAATGTGTTTTCCCTCTAGAATCTCGTATGAAGTTGCTCACTAATAAGGGAGCAATGGTTTCTGTAGAAATGTTGTTTTCCCTCTAGAATCTCGTATGAAGTTGCTCACTAATAAGGGAGCAATGGTTTCTGTAGAAATGTGTTTTCCCCTCTAGAATCTCGTATGAAGTTGCTCACTAAGAAGGGAGCAATGGTTCTGTAGAAATGTGTTTTCCCTCTAGAATCTCGTATGAAGTTGCTCACTAAGAAGGGAGCAATGGTTTCTGTAGAAATGTGTTTTCCCTCTAGAATCTCGTATGGAGTTGCTCACTAAGAAGGGAGCAATGGTTTCTGTAGAAATGTTGTTTTCCCCTCTAGAATCTCGTATGAAGTTGCTCACTAATAAGGGAGCAATGGTTTCTGTAGAAATGTTGTTTTCCCCTCTAGAATCTCGTATGAAGTTGCTCACTAATAAGGGAGCAATGGTTTCTGTAGAAATGTGTTTTCCCTCTAGAATCTCGTATGGAGTTGCTCACTAATAAGGGAGCAATGGTTTCTGTAGAAATGTGTTTCCCCCCTAGAATCTCGTATGGAGTTGCTCACTAAGAAGGGAGCAATGGTTTCTGTAGAAATGTGTTTTCCCTCTAGAATCTCGTATGAAGTTGCTCACTAAAGAAGGGAGCAATGGTTTCTGTAGAAATGTGTTTTCCCTCTAGAATCTCGTATGAAGTTGCTCACTAAGAAGGGAGCAATGGTTTCTGTAGAAATTTTATTTTTATTTTTTAAGTATACCTCCAACAAACTTGACAAACATAATTTCAATAACAAGAAATACGCAGCTTAATCATGTTTAAATTTAGATTATAATGTGTTTAAAACATTTTCGTTTTTTTCAAACAAAGTATGATTTTCTCCCAAAATCAATTTATTTGAATCTATATTGGTCAATCCTGTTAAAAATAAAGTGGATTCATTTCTTAAAGCGGTCTTATAGACTCAGAAAGTGGTTGTAAAGAGTAGAGAATTTAATTTATGATATTGAAGGAAAGGGACATAAATAGTAAGTTCTTTCAAAAAAAAAAAAAAAAAAACCCACCAAAAACAGCATGATATAAATTTCATGCGTGCAATGCCCTTTTCTGGATTAACAATATAAGGAACACTCAAAGTCAAATATTTTGAAAGCAAACTGTGTTTCAGACCAGAAATAATTGAAGAGCCATGATATCGAATAAAGTTAATTCACAAAAATACCGAACTCCGAGCAAAATCAAAAGCTTATATGGATGACAACTGTGATATTCCTGATTTGGTAGAGACATTTTCTTATGTATGCTGTCAAAAATAGTATTATAATTAATATTAATAATCTTTATTTTCTTTTAAATACTACATGTTTGCATTGCTTAATGACTATCGTTTTGTCATTGATATACCCGTCTGTCTGTCTGTCTGTCTGTCTGTCTGTTTGTTTTGTTTTTGTTTTGTACTGGTTTGTTTATTTAGTAACATTCCTATTTTTTGGAATTTAAACTAATAAAATCCTTATTCTTATTCTTATCCTATGTAGAAAATAGGGGCTTAAATTGTTTTTTTTTTTATAGCAAACCAAACCTCTCACTTGTATGACAGTCACATAATATATTTATAACGATGTGTAAAAAGGGTCAAAGATACCCTAATAAATCTACAGTTAACATTGTCTGAGGGAGTTGAAACCGTAGTTCCTTTATAATTTCGGATAATTTTAGAAAGGTTTGTTATAAATGATGCCAGTACCGAAGTACTGACTGCTGAGCAAAAGGATCTTTGGAGAGCTTTGTTAAAGACCGTACGGTGACCTATAGTTGTTAATTTCTGTGTCATTTTGGTCTCTTGTTGAGAGTTGCCTCATTGGCAACCATATCACATCTTCTTTTCTATATTTGGATTCTTTTAGAATTTACATTTGATTCATAGTGCTAGTGGAGTAAGTAGCATGATTTTAATTGCCTTTTAAATTGATGCTTAAAACGTAGATTAATCCTTTGTTTACAATTAATAATATTGGTTCTTCAGTTGTCTGTTTCTTATTTATACAATAAAAGGAAAGTAAGGTTTCAACTCCCTAAGTTGATAGTGGATGGATTTTGCTATTATTTGTATGACTCTTTTAGTCATAACGCTCTTCAATTGTTCGGTTCTTATACATCATTGGCGTTCAATTCTTATTAATTGAGCGTTCTTAATAAGGACAAATGAAGATAATCAGTTCTGATGCATGAAATGATTACACTTTTTGTTATTTAATTTGGATACTCAGAAGATTAAGGGAAGATCTAGTTCTCTGTCCTTATTTGTTATTCTGATGGAAATGTAACAAGGATTGCTTATGATTTCCTCTTTGTTTGTGTCATTAGAGTAGGGTATTCATGTAAATTGTCAATACACAATTTCCGTATCAAACAGTCCAAATAAAGGCAACAGTAGTATACCGCTATTCTAACGATGGGATTTACACAAAAGAAACAATATTGTTTGGGTTTTGGCTGTATATTTGTCCTGTAGACAAGATAGGTATTAGCTACATTAAATTGAGGTATGTGAAGATAAAAGAAGCAAGAGTAATCATATACTCAGTAATATTTATTTTTAATTTTGATTTGAATAATCCTCAAAGTAACAATGATGAAAACGTATTTGTACAAAGCGGCATAACTCAACCTTTCAGATATGAAGCTAGTATTTACGAAATTTAACAAGAGTCATTTTAAATGTAAATGAACGCAATGCCATATAACAGTTTAATACATTGGGGGTATCATATGGACCTCAACAAATACGTACACCTCTATCAAAAATTAGATTACTTATTCCATCTTCTTTTTTAATACAAATTTTAAATATTTCTAGCTTATCTCCAACTAGATATTTTTGTTTATGAACATGGTATAAAATCATCGTCTCTGTTATAGACTTATGTGTAATCGCTTCTTTTCGTATATATTTAAATTGGGAAGGTGAATGATATTTCGAGGCCATGGATTTTAAATCTCGATTAGTTGTTTATTGTTTACATTTGGTCGGGCAATAAACCTTGATAGATAATTCCTGTAGAGTCATAGTACTTTCGTTCGTGTTTGACGTACGTATATTGATATTAGTACCAAGTACAGACTTGAGTGCTAAACTATCACATGGTGACATGCAGGTGGATTTTGTGACAAATCTACACTTGAAAATTATTAGGGAAAATGTTGTTTTTTTTCAATGCAGTGTATTCGCACCCAACCGTTCCTGGTTTTAGAATATCGCACACACATACACACACTTATACTCATACCATTTCATTTTGGAAATACTTGATTTTGACCTCGCAAATTATGGAAGTTACGACATAACATGTTTTTTTTATATTAAATGATTAAGTTATCAAATATAAAGAAGGAACATTCTTTGATAAATATACAAAGGAGAACTGAACAAATTTGTGATTTCTTAAATGACGTCCTTAGTAAAGAATGTAGGTGTATATTAAAGAGGGATTATGAGTTTAATTATTTATTTTAAAAAAATCAAAAATTGACATTTGTATATGAAAATAATAGCGCTAAGGATCTACATAAACTCGTACTTGCCAGACAGATATAAAAAAAAAACGATTCTTATTGTATTTATCGAAGACATGTTTGTTTGAACATCCTTATTATTTGACAAAAACTATACCAACCTTACCTGATGGTCTTGAAGTACAGACTGTATGTAAATAAAGGCAACAGTGGTATACCGCTGTTCAAAACTCATAAATCCATGGACAAAAAACAAAATCGGGGTAACAAACTAAAACTGAGGGAAACGCATTAAATATAAGAGAACAAAGACACACATTAAAATGTAACACACACACACAGAAACGGAGTAAGCATCAGACAAAATCCTATGAGAATAACAAATATAACATCAAAACCAAATACACGAATTTGGGATAGGTAAGTACCGTGACACGTCTTATAGTAATGTGAATTCACACTCAAAAATAAGAGAAAACAAACGACACAACGGAAACACAACGTTAAAATGTAACACACACAGAAACGAACTATAATATAACAATGGCCATAATGACATTCATGACTTGGTACAGGACATTTTTAAAGGAAAAAATGGTGGGTTAAACCTGGTTTTGTGACATGCCAAACCTCTCTCTTTTATGGCCATGTGAAATATAACATTAAAATGACAACACAACATTACAGGACTACAATATAAATAAATAGGAGAACACAATTGACAAAGAAACACCCGAATAATGGCTAACAAAAGGCAACAAGTTTAAAATGTTTAATACGCCAGAAGTGCATTTTGTCCACACAAGACTCACCAGTGACGCCAAGATACAAAAGTTTGAAAGCCGAAACAAGTACAAATTGAACAGCATCGAAGGACCAAAAGTTAAAAAAAGCCGTGCCAAAAACGGCCAGGGTTTTCTGTTAGGTACCAGAACAACCCTATTATTTAGAATAATTTAGTAAATTTTATAAAATGACTATACAAAAGATGTACATGATAAAACTGAAGTATTAGCTAATTACAGGAAACAACCGAAATACATTACATAACCTGACAAAATGCAACACATCCGAATAAGTTTAAACCTCAACGCCAAGTGACGTCATACAGTAGGACAACCGGATATTAGAAATTGTAAAATATGACAAAAAAAATGACGTCATGTAAAATAAATCATTTCTCTATTCTTCTATACCAGTTGACGACTTGTTTTAGTTGTTTTACAGATTGTCTGATTATAGTTGATCGAAATATTGAAGTTTGTTTATTTTCAAAATGCAAGGAATTAACAACGAATGACTGAAACAACAATTTGGGTAAAAGTTAACCGAAAAACATCCTCTTCATTAACATAAACAAATCAAAATCATTTTTAATATCATTATCCAACTTTTTTTTTAAATTGATAGATAGATATAGGAAGATGTGGTATGAGTGCTAATGAGACAACTCTCTATCCAAATATCAATTTATAACCAGATGCTCCGAAGGGCGTAGCTTTATACGACCGCAGAGGTTGAACCCTGAACGGTTGGGGCAAGTATGGACACAACATTCAAGCTGGATTCAGCTCTAAATTTGGATTGTGATTAAATAGTTGACACAGCATAGGTTTCTGACACAGAATGAATGTGTTCTAATGAACTTAAAATTTTTGTTTTCTCTTAGAGCAATTCACTATGCTGTTGAATATTAATCCTCTCAAAACAAGAATGTGTCCTCAGTACACGAATGCCCCACTCGCACTATCATTTTCCATGTTCAGTGGACCGTGAAATTGGGGTAAAAACTCTAATTTGGCATTAAAATTAGAAAGATCATATCATAGGGGACATGTGTACTAAGTTTGAAGTCGATTGGACTTAAACTTCATCAAAAACTACCTTGACCAAAAACTTTAACCTGAGGCGGGACAGACGGACGGACGAACGGACGGACGAACGAACGGACAGACGGACGGACGGACGCACAGACCAGAAAACATAATGCCCCTCTACTATCTTAGGTGGGGCATAAAAATGTTTGAAGAAATTTTCTTTTTTATTTATGAAATTTCAAATGAGAAAAATTGAACCCAATTTTTTTAATCACATCCCCCTTTCCCTTATTGCAAAACTAATCTCAATTAAAATTTCTAATGGAGTTTGCAACAATAACTACTCATTTAAATACATCATAAAATATTAAGATGTAAAAAAACTGCTTGTTATCACTGAATGTTATTTATTATAATTTATCAGTTGGTAGTAAAAAGTGAATATACATTGTATATTGTATATAACAAAGATTTAAGTTGATTCTGGACAAAGAAAGATAACTCCAATTAAAAAAAAATCTTGCTATTGCACAATATTTTGCAATTAGATATTTCTTGCTTACTATTCTGGTAAAGAAAGATAACTCTAATTAAAAAAAAAATTGCTATTTCACAATATTGTGCAATTAGATATTTCTTGCCATTGCGCAATACTGTGCAATTGAAAAGACTTGCTATTGCACAATACTTAATATAATAATTTTAGATCCTGATTTGGACCAACTTGAAAACTGGGCCCATAATAAAAAATCTAAGTACATTTTTGGATTCAGCATATCAAAGAACCCCAAGATTTCAATTTTTGTTGAAATCAGACTAAGTTTAATTTTGGACCCTTTGGACTTTAGTGTAGACCAATTTGAAAACAGGACCAAAAATGAAGAATCTACATACACAGTTAGATTTGGTATATCAAAGAACCCCATTTATTCAATTTTTGATGAAATCAAACAAAGTTTAATTTTGGACCCCGATTTGGACCAACTTGAAAACTGGGCCAATAATCATATAATCAAGAATCTAAGTACATTTTTAGATTCAGCATATCAAAGAACCTAACTGATTCATTTTTTGTCAAAATCAAACTAAGTTTAATTTTGGACCCTTTGGACCTTAATGTAGACCAATTTGAAAACGGGACCAAAAGTTAAGAATCTACATACACAGTCATGACAGTTAGATTCGGCATATCAAAGAACCCCAATTATTCAATTTTGATGAAATCAAACAAAGTTTAATTTTGGACCCTTTGGGCCCCTTATTCTATTGGGACCAAAACTCCCAAAATCAATACCAACCTTCCTTTTATGGTCATAAACCTTGTGTTTAAATTTCATAGATTTCTATTTACTTATACTAAAGTTATGGTGCGAAAACCAAGAAAAATGCTTATTTGGGTCCCTTTTTGGCCCCTTATTCCTAAAACTGTTGGGACCTAAACTCCCAAAATCAATACCAACCTTCCTTTTGTAGTCATTAACATTGTGTTTAAATTTCATTAATTTCTATTTACTTAAACTAAAGTTATTGTGCGAAAACCAAGAATAATGCTTATTTGGGCCCTTTTTTGGCCCCTAATTCCTAAACTGTTGAAACCTAAACTCCCAAAATCAATCCCAACTGTTCTTTTGTGGTCATAAACCTTGTGTCAAAATTTCATAGATTTCTATTAACTTAAACTAAAGTTATAGTGCGAAAACCAAGAAAATGCTTATTTGGGCCCTTTTTGGCCCCTAATTCCTAAAATGTTGGGAACAAAACTCCCAAAATCAATACCAACCTTCCTTTTGTGGTCATAAACCTTGTGTTAAAATTTCATAGATTTCCATTCACTTTTACTAAAGTTAGAGTGCGAAAACTAAAAGTATTCGGACGCCGGACGACGACGACGCCGACGCCAACGTGATAGCAATATACGACGAAAATTTTTTCAAATTTTGCGGTCGTATAAAAATAAATCATTATAGATCAATGTACGGCCTTCAACATGGAGCCTTGGCTCACATCGAACTACAAGTTATAAAGGGCCCCAATGTACTGGCCTGACAAGTGAGTGTAACCAAGACGACTGGGTTTAAGTAAAGATAAAACAATCAGGCAGTCGGAAACCAGGTTGAAATAGAACAAAAGAATCGAAGTTCTTTATTAGAGAAGGCGATAAATGTTTACTGTATTGTTTACTATAGTGACAAATTTTTTAAAAGTTAATAGAAACAAACAAAACTGCAATTTTCTTCTCAATAACGAGGTGTTTTATTTCAAAAACACCATTTGCATAAGTTTTCAATTTATCTAGTACATAGTTAAGCAGAACAATTAGATATCAAGTCGACGACATGGGTATCTTTCAAGTTGGATGACGAAAATGCATAACCTCCGATTTTTTTGAAAAAATTACCACGGACGGAAAACATGTCAATCTATTAGTTCAGTAATTTTCGTGTCTGCCCTTTCATTATGTGTCTGAAGAAAAAATTCCAAAAAATAGGTACCAATTGTATCGAAAGAGAAAATCGAGTGCACCTATTTATGTTAGGGCGTGTTTGAGTTGAGTATTTTGTCTTGATATCGTACAAAGTAAGAATATTTCATACATCGTCTCTCTTCAGATTCTATCATTTTTATATATTAAAGCTACAGTTTGACTTTATAACACAAAAAAATAACAGTACTAAAAGATGAAATATATGGGTCAAGTGAAATACCTATCTAATGAGTCACAAAAACAGAGAAGGTGTGTTCGAATAGCTATTTTTCTACTGAAAGTACTTGACGACCGTCTTACAAGTTGGATGATGAAAATGCATATCTTCGAAAAATTCTATTTTTTTGTGTGTGATAACTAGGGTTTAAAGTCTTCAGCCACTAAAAAAATCTAGTCTGCCCTTCCACGAAATATTTAATTAGAATTTTTTTAAATGTTTATGATTTTTCGAAAATTCCACCTGACAACCGATCAGACAATAGTTTTAAGTTGAATCAATGCAGACAAGATCATTAACTGATGCTCATTAGCTAGTTGATACATCTGTCTTTTAAAATATAACTGACATATAAGGATCGTATTGGTGCAATGTGGATAAATTTATCGGTTTCCAAGAGCAAAATTGGTAGCGCGTCATCGCTACAATGGCTTCCATTTCTACGATTGTGAAAATGAACTGGCGTAATGGGGAGATAATTTTGACGAAGTAGGATCCTGACTGGGAGCTGACTTTTATTTCACTACCAATCCAAATGGTGAAAAACTGAAAATACAAATATAAATACAATTTTACAATGTGTTCAATGATAATTAAAGTCCATTAAAAATACGGATAAACAGTTCGTAGATATATAAAGCTGTTAAAGTTCTTTATAATTATAAAAAGATGAATATCCTTGCACACGTCGGGTTCTGTCTTGAATTAAATCGTGTAATCGCAGATACGAACAGTTTCAACGGTAAAATGTTCATAGTTTCTTTATAACATAGGGAAATATGTTAAAACAGTTCATCGCTAATGTAAAGATATGATTTGTAATGTTTTAAAGGTAACTCACGCTGTGGTTAGCCACGAATTGTTCTTTTGGACAACGTGTCCGCTGAATGTTCTTTGCAGTTGTGCACACGACTCGCTGAGCAGTTTACGTCATTAGAAGAGAGGGGAAAGTAACGCGGATTCCTGCACTGTCCTTTATAAAACTCCTAAAACTGGCGCACATAAAGCGATGTACGCAGTGAAACGTTAACAATATAAAATGATATTCAAATGAAGAATAAATGATGAATGAGTTCCAGAACACCCAAAATAACTAGTGTAAAACCATTCAAACGGGAAAACCAACGGTCTAAGTCTAACGAGAAACATGTATAAATTACAAAACCAAACGACTACTGCACATCAGAGGACAGGTGCAAACATTTGCATGCATGAAAAATTATCGGCATGAATTATATAATAAAAGGTAAAGTTTTACTTTACAACAATATTTTTCAATAAGGATTTTCAAGAATGTCTATATTTGGATAAAAAAACTGCGATATAACAAAATAAATATGAAACAAGTGTCCGTTTATTCTACCTAGTAGTCATACACATACGATAAATAGCTTTTCTAATACAGTAATCCATAACTTCCCTTCATAGTGTCTTGGGCTTACTGTGTAAATGGTCTCGGTAAGATACCAAGGCTTGCACAATAGTAATTTTTGATGGAATGTAATCTTCACAGGTAAAGGTTGTGTTTATACTGAAAACCTACGTAAAAAAATATATCTAAGGCTTAGGGTTGGATATGATTATTATTGTGTTATGATTCTTGTAGTTGGAGAAGTGTCGCTGTACATTCCTTGACCTTAGTATTTATATTCACCGCCATTAAGCAAGCAACGTTAGTGTAGACTTTGTCATTTCAAACTATCCACGCGACGGCATACAATGCAAGGTAGCGTCACCAATCATCGGCTGGTGCAATAGTATGGTTTAAAATTTTACTGTTATAGTAATGCTAAAGATAGCATCGGTATGCTAAGATAAATTAAATACGGATGTACCAAGATTTCTAAGAAAACAACAGACAAGGGAAAGGAAAACACCGGGAATTTGAGTATTGTCATAAAAACAATCTTTCAACCACAACATTAATGAATGACAATATAAGTTGAAATAAATGACAAGTTATTTAATAAAGTAGGTTAATTAAGTCATGTTATCAAGGTCAATAACATACTTGTCAATTATTCAAATAATACGAAAAATATACTGAGGTGTTTATTTATATAAATCTTTTGCAAAAGTAATTGAATTTTAATGGAAATAAAATATGATGCCAACTTGCTTTTTCAAAGAGTTTTACAGAATTGTGAAGCGTCTTTGTCAGGTATCAGTTAATATTTGGTTGAAAATTAAAACTATATGATTATCTATTATTTGTTGAATAGATAATGTGCTTACTTCATATCTTCATTCTTGAGGGGATGTTTTGAGTTTCACTCTATTTAAGATCTAAAAATGAATAACCGGATGCATTTGAGGAAAGTCCTGATCCTGTTGATCCTAATAGCAGCAGAATTGACTGTCTTATGTATGCAGATAATATCGTTATTTTTTCTAGTTCAAATACAAGTCTTCAAAAAACACATTCTATTTTATTACATTTTTGTATTACAAAATGTTATGGGGTCAATTTATCAAAGAAAACGTTTATATACCATGCATATATGACCAGCTATTAAAAGATATAATTTTTATATTTCAATTAAAATACTTTTAGAATGTGTTAATAGTTATAAATATTCAGTTTTTAAAATTTACATCTGGTGGACTTTTTAAGACAGAAATGAAGAATTATAGAAAAAATCACTAAAAGTTTACTTAAATTACAGATATATCTATCACTAGCTCTGCAGCATGTCAAAAAGAAAGTTTATATTTACGAATATTTACCACAGCATATTTACATTATTTTTTTTTAAATATGAATTCACTTCTCAATAAATGAAGAGTATTTTAGGTGAAAAGAATAAGTCCTCTAACTTAGCTGTGCTAGGAAAATCGGTAAATTGGTAGATTCCATATATATAATTTCAGTTGAATTATCAATAGTGAAATATTGGTTTAGAATAAAAAATTATGGAACAGAATCAAAAACATGTTTACTACTAATAGCGAGTGTTAGTATTCATCAATACGTTGCACAAGTATTAAAGTGTCTATCCTAAAATATCTAGGAAACTATGTTATTTCATGTCTAGAAGTTTGTCGAAACGTAAATTAATATACGTAATAACGATTATTATTGCAATGATTTTATGGTTGCGGTACTGCGGTAATAAAATGCGCATGATGATTATTAGTTGAAGATTAATATATGTAGCTTTGCAATAATTTGAACATTTTTTGGGATACAAATCATAATGCATTGTCTTCCTTTTCATGCAACCCATCAATGGCCTTTACTTAAGACAATACGTATCCTTATTCTTATTCTTTTATCTATGTTATCGTAAATTTACTATAACGATGGAAATGCAAATAAAAATTATTTAAATTGGAAAACATGAGAAACTTTTGGTACATATTCTGGCTTATTGTTTGCTAGCGTGAGACTGGTTACAAAAATATAAAGATGAAATGACAAATACGCTTGAGAAAAAATAAACAAGTACTTTTACCAGACTTTCAACAATTGATATGCAAAGCGAAATTTTACTAGACTTATATTTTCTTAATGAACCTGTTGCAGCCGACATGCAATTGTCTTATAAACAAAAATTCTTGCATGCTGATTTTCCGGGAGGGGCATTTGCTTAAACATGTTGCTTTTAAAGTTGCAGATTTCCAATTTTAACAAATCGCCACTGTTTGTGTATAAATAAATGGACATTGTCATTGTTGGTAAGGATGGGGGATTGAGGAGGACACAATAAATATTTAAAATCCAAGCTAAACAGTATTTGTGGTACGGGTATAGATGGACAGGAATTTTTTTTTATTCTTTTCATATCTAACATTGAGTATAATTATGGCCTGCAATTTATCGTTATTTACTACAAAAGGTTCAAAACTAAAGGTATACATATTAATATAGGTAAAGTAGCCACAAGTATTACCTATTGTTATGTAAGTAATAATCTTCAAAAAGATTAAGGATGATTAGACGACTAATATATAATACATAACTTTTAAAAGCCCTTTAATTAATAACACAGCTTTGCTCTCCAATGCAAGAAAGTGTGCAATCACTACATTGATACTAAAGTTTATTTTCGCTCTATTTTGTTTACTTTTTTGGGGGTATATTTATTCTTATCAATACAGATGCATCAGGAGTGTCCATATCTTTATAAGTGATTACATTAAAAGATGTTAAATCATTAATTTCATTTTAAAGAAAAATCCTCTAGATATGTAAAATAATCAATTAAGATGAGTCGACATTTTACAGTTGTCAATACATCAAAGTTGTCACGAGGTGTTTGACACGTGCTTGTACAGTTTGATAACTTTGAATTGTTTTTTATATACAAAATGAGTTAGAACAATGATTTGGTTCTAATGAAAGGGATTCTCCCTATAATTTTCCCTATACACTATCAGTAGCCGAGATTTATTTTTTAACAAGCCAGACTTTATTTGTGCATACATATTCAGTTGACATGTCTTACGAAGATCACGAAGTTTGATCTGTGTTAAACCACCGCAATGAATAATAATACAAGATGTACGGAAGTGACTGGTGTCAGGTCAACATAACCGCGACTTGTTTAAACCATCGCTCTAATCCATTTATTTACGTGTTAATGTATATACGTAAAACACTATGATTACGTAAAATAATATAAATATATTGTGTCTTATTTAATTTTTGCTGGCAAAAAAGACATTCGACACTAATATCTCGTGGACTGACACTTCCATATTCTTGTCTTTGTTGTCAGTATAATAGACACTTCCATATTATTGTCTTTTTTGTCAGTATAAAAGACATAGTCTTTATTGTCAGTAAAACAAACACTTCGATACTATTGTTTTCATTGTCAGCATAACAAACACTTCGATACACTAGTCTTACAGGCAATAAATAGACACTTCTATTTTCTTATCTTTTTTGTCAGTGAATTAAGGTAGCACAATACAAAGATTTTTTTCAATCCCAATCAGATAACTTTTAACTGATGTAATTCATTTCATACTTCTTTATATTTTATAAATGAGGTACCAAAAGAAAGAAGAAAGAAATTAATCTTTCAAATTGTGATAATTTCATTATGAAATAATTATTACATAATCACTTGTAATGTAATTAGTTGCTATATTGTGATGTCCACACTTGAACGAATTTAGCGTCTATGCTCTTCATAGCATCCCAAAATATTTTATAGATTCTTGTACAACACAGCTTGAATTCCAAAATTATGTCTCAGATTTCCAAAAACATCAATAGAACAAATTTTATACCCAATTGAATTTAGTGATCTCTTATGAATTGAGTTGCAAACTTCATTGACTCATTGAAGATTTATGAGAGAATGAAATACAATACGAAAAATCTGAGACACAGTTTTGGAGGGCAAACTGTGTTGTACAAGACTCTATAAAATATTTTGGGATGCTATGAATAAAACAGAAGCTAAATTCATTCAAGTATGGACATCACAATATAGAAACTAATTACATAACAATTAATTATGTAATAATTATGTCTTGATGAAGTTATCACAATTTGAAAGATTAATCATTCTTCTTTCTTTTGGTACCTCATTTATAAAATTTAAAGAAGGATGAGTGGAATTACATCAGTTCAAAGATGTCTAATTTGGGGATGAAAAATCTTTGTATTGTGCTACCTTAAACAAGCACTTCCATATCTTCGTCTCACTGTCAGTTGAAAAAAACGCTTCATTTGTCTTGTCTTTTCCTTCAGTTAAATGTATTTCCATATTCTTGACTTAATGACAGTAAAATAAAACCTTCGGTATTCTCCTTTTTGCTATTAGTAAAACAGACAAACACTTCTATATTGTTATTGTTAATGTCAGTAATTCAAACATTCTATATTATTGTCTTTACTGCCAGTAATTTGAGTAAAACGGAAACTTCCATTTTGTTGTACTAACTGTAAGTAAAACATTTTTTTATTCGTATGTTTACTGGCAGTAAAATATTGACTTCCATATTCTTAACTGTCAGTAAAAGACACTTCGTTATTCTTATTTTACTGCCAGTAAAACAGAACCTACCATAGTCTTGTCCATACTGTCAGTAAAACACGTTTTAATATTCTGTCTACATTGTCAGTAATGCTGACACTTCATATTTTTGTCTTAACTGTCAGGAAAACAGACACTTCTAACCCCGTGGCTAACTGTCAGTGAAACAGACACTTATTTATTCTTGCCTTTGCTATAAAAAAAACCAGACACTTCCGCCTTTTTCTACATAAGACATTGCCTTATATGACAGTTGTTATCTGTTCTTTAGATGTGTTTGAGCTTTTGATTTTGCCATTTACTAAGGGGATTTCCGTTTAAATTTTTCTCGGAATTCGGTATTTTTGCTATTCTACTCTTTCAATAGATTTGTCTTTATTGTTGGTATGTTTGCTATGCTTTTTTCATACGCTGCTTACTCAAAATTGTTTGCAGGCAATGTCTAAAATGTTAAGTAATCTAAGACACAATATTTGTTAAGAAGGAATAGTATCATTTTGTAATTTATATACTTTATTTAGAGATTTTTTCGGTGTTGACACGAATATCAACTATATGGTCATTTTTATAAATTTACTGTTTTCATAGAATGAATTATTCGAAATACTAAGGATTTTCTCATAACAGGCATATTTAACCTTAGCCATATTTGGCACAACTTTTAACCTTAGCCATATTTGGCACAATTTTTGGAAATTTTGGGTCAGCAATGCTCTTCAACTTTGTACTTGTTTGGCTTAAAAAATAATTTAAACTGAGCGTCACTGATGAGTCTTATGTAGACGAAACGCGCGTCTTGCGTAATAAATTATAAGCCTGATACCTTTGATAACTATATACACCACTTCGGCGATGCCACTGCTGGTGGACGTTTCGACCCGATGGTATCACCAGCCCAGTAGACAGCACTTCGTTGTTGACACGAAAATCAATTATATGGTCATTTTTATAAATTTACTGTTTAAAAAAGTATGACTTATTCGAAATACTAAGGATTGTCTTATCCTAGGCAAGCACAACATTAGCCGTATTTGGCGTTTTTTGAATTTTACCGTCATCAATGCTCTTCAACTTGGAACTTGTTCGGGTTTTTAACTATTTTGATCTGAACGTCACTGATGTTTCTTATGTAGACAAAACGCGCGTCTGGGGTATTAAATCATATTAAGCTTGGTAACTTTGAAAACTATTTTCACAACTGGATCGATGCCAATGCTGGTGGACGTTTCGTCGCTGATGGTATCACCAGCCAAGTAGTCAGCATTTCGGTGTTGACACAATTATCATTTATATGGTCATTTTTATATATTAACTGTTTGCAAAAGTATAAATTATTCGAAATACTAAGGATTTTCTTATACCCAGGCATATCTAACCTTAGTCGTATTTTGCAGAACTTTTTGGAATATTGGGGCATCAATGCTCTTAAGGGCATACGATACAGTTTTGAACCTGTATTTACAAGTTGCTGAAAATTTGCATGTAGGCTATTTTTTACCTGATTAAATCAAATATGTAATAAAAAATATACCTTCATGTGCTACTTTTTGAGTAAAATGAGGTCGAAATTTTGTATATTTGCTCAAAATTCAGATTTGTGTCTATATTTTCTTTTTCGAAAGAAAGACATAACTTTTTTGTTTTAAAAGATAAACACAAATTGTTTTTTGTTAAATAATCGGTAATTTCTGTATTTTATAAGTATTATTAAAAATTATGCAATTTTTATTCCGAAATAACTTTATATTTATCAAATGTTCATGAAAGAGAAACGTCATTTTTTGCTGCATGTTTATCAAAATTAAAAAAATTGCGCTATTTACAGTTTTTACAAAATTTGGGTCACATAATCTCCTTGCAAAATGAAACAAATTGCTGTTTTAAAAAATAGGGGTCCATGCACTCGTTTTCAAATTAAATCAGTTTGAATGATAAAAATCAGTCGAACAATGCATCTTTTCCCGATATGTCATAGTTTGACGTCGCGAAAATAACATTTTACGTTAGCAACGTCATTACCTTCCCTGTAACTGTATCGTATGCCCTTAAACTGTGTTCTTGTTTTCCTTTCTAACTATTTTGATCTGAGCGTCACTGATGAGTCTTATGTAGACGAAACGTGCGTCTGGCGCATTAAATTATAAGCCGAGTACCCTTGATAACTATTTATTCTAGATATCAGTGGATGTGGGTTATTGCTTGTAGTCATCAAAGGTACCAGGATTATGATTTATTACACCAGACGCGCGTTTCGTCCTCACTAAGACTCATCAGTGACGCTCCAATCTTCTCAATAAACTTCGCATCCTTGTGAATATCCAAGCTCTGTAACATGCATATGACCAAAAAGGAAAACTAGAAATGAAAACAAAGGATAGAAAAGACAATTATAGGGAATACAACATAAACGTTTGAAAAAAATCAGCATGTATTGTAACACGGTTTTTAAACATATCTTGGGGTAAAAGCAGGTTCTTTGTAATTGTTAGTAGATCCTGGTCTACTGATGAAGCATGCCACTCAGAAAAGGATGTCATTATTACAAGAAAAGTAAACACAAGAATTATCAACACTGTCACACTTTTTGTTTTATTGTAATGCAAATGTTGAAGTAGTAAGAGCTAGAGGAGTAAATGTCTATAATGTAGTATATCATTGGAAGATTAACAAATCTAAGTATAAAACATTGGAGTGAAAACAGCAAAAAATTATAATCATGCTCTGTTCATCCTTTTCGAGAAAGCAGGTCTAGGTCTAGGATGTTAATACTCGAAACCGTCCGTCTGTAAGACCTTGGATAGGACTCTTTCACTTTCGATCAAAGATTTATTTGCTTCTATGTGAGTTAATTATATGATAATAACAACAAAAGAGGAAATAATAAGCAATTACCCAACAAGTGGTAGAAACCACTTATTAAAGCAAAATCAAGAATGATGAGGTGTGAAAATTTTCTAACTAGACGGAACTGGAAAACTGGATTAAAACGTCCGGATCGATTTCGAAGGAGAAGTAATATGTATTAAATATTCAAGTATAAACTAAACCGCGATAATATGATATTTTTCATATAATAAAAAAAACAAGATGAAAAGTTTATTTGAATGAACAGGTAATATCCAGTCAACAGAGCCAAGGTGCAGTTTCCTAATGTTTATTTAAACTTTAAAGTTCGGTTGTTTAATAACCCCTACGTGTTTACCTGAGCTGACCCATGATGTCATACAGGTAAATATGTCTAATAATAGAAATCCTTTATTGTAATGATGAAATGAATGAGTAACGTAATATCCAAACCACGTGGTCAAAAGGGAAATACCTGATATCTGAAAAAGACAAAAAGAGATTTCATATTCAATAAAAAAAAGAGCATGGAGGGAAAGAAATATATTGTCTATAATTTGGTGGTATCAATTAGTTTATGTTCCATTCTAGTACAAGGAAATACAACCGTAACTGGTAAGATTTATTATTTTGTATCTTTTTCTACAATTACTGGTATTAGTATTTTTCTATGCTTTGTCATTTCTTTGTTCATTAAACAAAGCTTTAAATATTTTAACCAAAACCATATAGGTACCTTTTGGAAGATTTAATTAAAATCTGTAACCCATGGCCATACACATTATTAAATTATCTTTGAATAAATATTCATAACATTAGTTATTTGACGACTTATCATAGTGATAGACTAAATAAATTGAGGACAATGACAGAATTGATTATACAACCGGTATTTATATAAATGAGATAACCGTTAATATTGATGATGTTCAGGTCGATAGTAAACAAAGTAAGGACCCATTCATGTAACACTATTATTAATTACCATTTTAAACAGCTTGTTCGTTCAAGTGTAATACCAAAAAGGGGGAATGATCAGCTTTACAAGTATTTTGAAAATGTAAAGAAAAGATGTTCTTATTCATCATATATATCATAGGACAGATTATTTAATTCATTATACATTTATTCAAATATATATCAACAAAACTACATATTAAACATACATTCGAATTGTCCGTTTGAAAAATAAAATAAATATCTCTCGATTTTAAGATTTATAGGATATAAATGAAATATAGTAATTAAATGTAACATTATAAATGTACTACAAACTGAGACAATACTAAAGATGTACGGAAATTTAAAGTAATCAAAGGACAAAATTTCAAGCCATACACCTCCCTCCCCAAAAAAAAAATATGATAAATAAATAAATAAAATAAAATAAGATAAATAGAGAAACATGAAAAAAATATCAGAAAAAAAAATCACCTAAAAAAACAAACACCACCAGAACATGGTACACAGAAAAACTTGAAATCTGTTTTGTTTTTGTGGTTAAACAAACGTTTTTCTAACAATAACATTTCATATGTTTAGATTAGATAGAAAGACAAGAATGATCACAACAAAACATCATATCAGTGGTGACGACAATTGTTACTTGTCAATCACAAGTTATGACCGATAGGGGAATTTATCACTCATTACTAAAATTGACGTGTTGACTTGCACTTTTAAAGGAGTACATGTATATCAATATAGTACCACCTCAAATGACTAGCACACTGAATTATGAAGACTTGCGGTCAAATAAGACTAAGAATTATCAATAATCTATTTGGCTTCATTACAATAAATAATCATAGATTACTATAGTATTAATGAATGGGTGTTTTTATAATGGCCCTGTTATATGTCCAAGGCCTGTAATAGTGGTCGAGGAAGTCTGTAATGGCCCGGGCCATTACAGACATCCGAGGCCTTAATTACTGACCGAGGACATATAACAGGGCCATTATAAAAACACCCATTTCTTAATACATTTATTAACCAACTGAACAAAAGTGTATGTGTTGCTGCCAACTTGATGTACTCTCTTTTAATGACAGTTTAGTTTGAAAAAATAATTTGTACTTCACACTCATGATAAAGCTTTAAATATACCAAATATCCGAGATATTAAGATGAAAGAAGTTGTGTTGAAAAACAGGATGAACAGTGATCCATTTATATGTTTTTTTAATGTTGGTTACTAAATTAAATAAAATACAAAAAGGTATTATACTCTTTACAACTTAATTTTATTAACTTTATTAAAAACCCTAACTGGGCTTAATACAGACAAACTGGGCATTAATACAGGTCCATTACAGAAAAACAGGGCCATTACAGAAAAAAATAGGGCCATTACAGAAAAACAGGGCCATTACAGAAAATATGTAATTTTTAATAAACAGTCATTTTTGGCAATAATGTACTTAGTTGGTTAATAAAAGTCTGTATTCTGTCTTGAGGGGCAATAATGTACTTAGTTGGTTAATAAAAGTCTGTATTCTGTCTTGAGGGACAATAATGTACTTAGTTGGTTAATAAAAGTCTGTATTCTGTCTTGAGGGGCAATAATGTACTTAGTTGGTTAATAGAAGTCTGTATTATGTCTTGAGGGGCAATAATGTACTTAGTTGGTTAATAAAAGTCTGTATTCTGTCTTGAGGGACAATAATGTACTTAGTTGGTTAATAAAAGTCTGTATTCTGTCTTGAGGGACAATAATGTACTTAGTTGGTTAATAGAAGTCTGTATTCTGTCTTGAGGGGCAATAATGTACTTAGTTGGTTAATAAAAGTCTGTATTCTGTCTTGAGGGACAATAATGTACTTAGTTGGTTAATAAAAGTCTGTATTCTGTCTTGAGGGACAATAATGTACTTAGTTGGTTAATAAAAGTCTGTATTCTGTCTTGAAGGACAATAATGTACTTAGTTGGTTAATAAAAGTCTGTATTCTGTCTTGAAGGACAATAATGTACTTAGTTGGTTAATAAAAGTCTGTATTCTGTCTTGAGGGACAATAATGTACTTAGTTGGTTAATAAAAGTCTGTATTCTGTCTTGAGGGACAATAATGTACTTAGTTGGTTAATAGAAGTCTGTATTCTGTCTTGAGGGACAATAATGTACTTAGTTGGTTAATAAAAGTCTGTATTCTGTCTTGAGGGGCAATAATGTACTTAGTTGGTTAATAAAAGTCTGTATTCTGTCTTGAGGGACAATAATGTACTTAGTTGGTTAATAAAAGTCTGTATTCTGTCTTGAGGGACAATAATGTACTTAGTTGGTTAATAAAAGTCTGTATTCTGTCTTGAGGGACAAATTTGTAAATTTCTGTATGCTCTCTGTTGAAAAAAATCCCCCACAGCATGTACTACCCCCTAAAACCCATGTTATTAGATATAACATCTAATTATATGGTCTACGTGCTGTTCTCGGGGATCATTGAAAAAGGGGGAAATATTCCCCAAATAAAGTCTATGATGTAAAAATTCACATCGTAATGCATAATTTGAAAAATGTTTTTTTATATTTATCTTTATTGTTTACACAACGAACATGTTGAAAATATTTTTCATTAATTTGTAAGCATTTATATTGACCCAATTCTGAGTATATTACTATATAAGGTATAGATATATTGTATGTAACACTTCTACCCACAATGCATTAAGCGATGTTTCTCAAATCATCCTTGAAAAGACAATTTTCTTACATAATATCTAGAGTAGTCCGGTATTAACGGGAATGATCAGCTGCTGTTCTAATAATACTGACGGCCTTTAAAAACGCAACAAAAATCTTGTCGATTTGTCTATGTCATGATAAATCCATGGTGTTACTAGTCATACTTGCAATATGTCTTTCTGATTAGAAAATTGTATACCCGACTTACCAAGACATTGGAATATTGACGTCTATACTTCACTTAACTCAAATGATTGGACACCGGATTATTGATGATCCACATTTTCTAACGCTAGATTTGAAAACCATACATGTTTTTTTTTCTTCTCCCTGAAACAGATCTTTGAATGCCCAAACTAAAATTAGTCAAACCTTGTTTTGTTGCCACACTACAGTGACTGAATATCAGAAGCAGGCTATAAGAATGCTGCAGGCATGAATAAGTCAACATGCTGTCGCTCGACAATTTCATGTAAAAATTCCCATTTTAGTACTTACAACACCTGTACAGGCAGACAGTATTCGTAAATGACTGCCAATGACCAGGTCACTACGACTTGTAGCTACAACGAGAAAGGTTTATGACTGCAACGTCAACCTCTAGGTCGCAAGGTGTCATGGGAGGCAAATTCGTGTCGTTTACACGTGAGATTCATCTCAAACGAGCATATACATGAAACTCACTTGTAAATTTTCATGTGAATTTCACGTGATTTGGGATTCACACGATTCTCAAGAATTTCATGTAATTTTGCAAAATACAAATTTGTATTTTTTATGATTTTAATCAAATTTGAAAATTTAGATGTTATTTGAATAACTTTATTTTAAATTCACGTGAGTTTCACGTGATATAAAAATTATGTGATTTTCACGTGAAATTCACGTTAGTTTCACATGAGATTTACTTGAAACACGCATGCACTGATTTCAACTGATTTTCACGTATAAACTCATTTGAGGTGAGATTAATTGCATGTGCGATTCACATTGATTTAATTATATATGTACTTTACAAGTACTGTAAACTTGAAATAGAAAATTAATCTAGTAGCAGTGCTGCGTTTTTAAGGTATGTCAGTATAGCTACGACCTTAATATACTGATATTGAGATTTTTTTTACATTAAATCTGACTTATTGAAAGTAGATAAGGACACAGAATTATCCGTGTCTTGTTGGTTACTTTCTAGGTCTTATCATTTCATCACGTCATAGTGCTTTTCCAGTACCATTTTTTTCAACTCAATTTTTTTATTATCCTGAACATATATGAAATAATTGCAACTGGACGTTTAGCTATCAACAACAACAACATCCTTTTTTCAACTTTAGGAAATTAGTTTTGAGAGAATATAAATATAATTTTTTTTATTAATTATAACTTTTGGGTACTAAAAATAGCCTGTTTAAATTGTGTATGATTGGTAAGGTGTATTTATATGGTTAGTCAATACTTTATCATTTGACACTTTAAATGTGACGTCAAGCACCTGCACTTTTATCATTTGACACTTTAAATGTGACGTCAAGCACCTGTACTTTTCGTGTTTCGTTTTTCCAGTTACTTGTATAAAAAGGTGGCAAATTTCGCAATAGGAATTCCTATTTTCTTTGATTAGATTTTGACCACAAAGTATGGAGGAACTCTTATGGACATACATATACTAGGCATTATTTTTAATACTAGCTAAAATTGATAACAGATAAATGTTGAATTCAAGAATATGATTTTTGTTACAATTAAAAGCCTGAGCCCTTATAATGTCCTACACCTGATGGGTTGGCATTATTTTATCACATGTTCTTTAAAGCTTCAATGATTGTGACAGAAAAAAAAAAGATTCTTGCATACATATAGTTCGTATGAAAGGAGTAGGTCCAGTAAGACCCCTTTTTGGCCCCAAAATATAGCAGTTTTACAAAGTTGTTAAATGTAAACTTTTAGTTATTTATTGCACAGTAGAATGCTTCTGCTCTATAAATATGGGCTGTTTTTGATAATACAATGCACATATATCGGGTACTAGCATTATAAAGTCATGCTAAATTACTGAAATCTTCACAATTCTAGCATTTTAGTTAAATTTTAGACGGTTTTCGTGTAAAACGAAAGTGGCCGCATTCGTGTTCATCCTTAATATTGAAATGTAAGTTGTATTTTATGATGATACATACTATATATAAATAATCATTTTCTGTGCTTTATTTTGTAATTCATTTGATTGTATAGCTCAAATTTTGGGCACCATGATTGGTTAATAAAATTATCTATCTATATAAAGGTTGGGGATGAACACGGATGCGGCCACTTTCATTTTTGACAAAAACTATCTAAAAAGTGACATTTTTCGGCATATTTGGTAGATTTTTCATATTTGAGCTTGAATCGGATCATTTTTAATGACTAAATCAGTTAAAATCTTTCACATAAACTAATTGATTCAAATGAAATAGACACTTAAGTGTTTAAAAAGTGGTCAAAATCTTTCGTCAGATGAACCTGAAATTTGAGGCCAAAATCGGTCCTTACCGGACCTACTCCTTTAAAACAACAATAAAAGATCTGAAGAGTCAGCTATAATTGAACCAATATTTGAAAGCTTTGGTGACATTGTACTGCACGCTGTTTCTTCTTTATAATGTAAACGACGCCTCAAACCATTTGGTAAACTGCAAATGGTATAACTTTCCCTAAACGGAATTCGTGTTGAAGCTGTAGAAACGTGAAAGGGAACAAATCGTGTGTAATGTCCATTATGTTAGACCACTCAGCGATCATGTCTATGATATACGAGTACGTGCGTAAAAAAAATCCCATTTTCTTCTTAAAGGGAAACTTCGCAAAAAAATCAAAAATTGATATTATGTTTATTCTGTATAAAAATGCTCAAATTCATAGATATTAAAGTTTTATTCTGCTAGATAAGAGATCACCATCGATTTTAAATTTAGAGTATCAATTCTCTGCGGTCGGCCATTTTGTCACCTTCTCCGATTTGCAGTCAAGATATGTCTAAGGACCAAAACTACAGTAACCCGATGTAGTCGTAATTGCGTGTCGATATCTCGTCAATCGTACGGTTGTTTTATCCGACTTGTTAACTAACTTGATACGGAAAATTTTATTCTTTTTTTTAAATAACCAGAATCTGTTATTTTTAGACTGATAATATAGGAATTAGTGAAAAAGTCAAAATTTCAAATCATAAATAAGTCTTCCGTGAAACTTGAATTGTTTTCGGAAATCTAATTAGTTCATAATTCTTTTATGTAATAAACTTTATTCAAATAAATAAGGATCTTCGCTCCACTGATCACCCGCATGGCTAAAGGTATTACTTCCAAAGGTATTGGAGGGGGTGTGAGGTGACACGTCCAGGTATTCAAGCGATTTCCTGTCGAGTTTGCAAATTCATGCATCGTTTCACTTCTTAGTGTATTGATAAGTGTACACGGCCGATAACTTATAACTTTCCATTTTGAACTATTAGGTGTATAATATACATCTCTATCTTGCGTGTCCGAAAGTGATATTACTAAACTCATACGCTTGTTTATGAATAACATTTCTGGTGAAAAGAAATTTATTTATAAAATATAAATAATACCAAAAAAAAAAAAACAACAGATTTGATGAAATAAAAATCTATATACGTATTTTTTCAAGTGTAAATTTGGTAAAATGTAATATATACTCGTTGTCAATGGTGAAGGCCAGAAATATTGATTTAAAAAAATGTACGGACTTGTCGACCATTCGTATATACGCCTGGATTATAAGTTACGGAACTATAGCGCAAATTAAAATATATACATGTATACATAGAACATAAGAAAGAAACATACATTTTGCGTAAATTGGGGTAAAAGTTTTGTAAAATGACAAGTTCACGTATGCCAACAGTATGTAATCATCAAATGTCGATAGACTATTGTATACCAAAAGAAGAAGAAGAGATTTAAATACTGGTCGATATATAACTTTATTTGGCTCATCGAAGTTATGGACATTTATATATCAATTAGATTGTTCTCGAAAAAAGGAAGAAATTCGCCATCATCACAATTGTTCCGACATGCATGTAATATATATACGCAACTGGAAGTACACTAATACCGAGGGATGTGAATATTTTCCAGGAAAACTATAGAGTATCAAAGTTTCAAATCAATTTCGGGATTTATTTTCTCTCTTGATATTCAATGACAGCAATTTGCAGAATAAACTGCTTGTCCGCTTTACTTGTATTCTTGCCAGTTGAAACAGACTTATAATTACATTAAAAAATAGGGAAAGATGACATTTAATTCGTTCATTTTTTTTTTATACATCGTTGGTCAAATAGCTAAAGTATTATATATAGTTACGGTGTGAGACGAAGAGTATTTTAAGAAGGACATTCCCGATTATGTATAAATTTTGTTGATGTTTTTCACACTTGAAAAGCATATCTGTTCGTAATTTGTTGATTCCATTCCAATTAGATCCTTTAATTTCCTGTCAATTTTTTAAAACATCTTTTTTCAAATATCTGAAGTATTCATGTGTTGTGAGATTTGAAATATTTTGATGAGCACATTAATTCCTAATAAGGTAATTAAAGATCACTTTGGATTGACTAAAATATATAATTGCAATTGTTAATGATCTGTTTGAAATATTTAAGGCTGCCGATCCTAATTTGAAATAGTACAATTTTTAGTTCATAAACTCGTGTTTAGAAGGCTATTTTTATTTATAAATACTTCAATTAAAATAATTCAGTATTTTATCGTTACTAAAGTATTCAAAAGTCATAATTCATTAAAAGTGATCTTATGCAAAATATAAAAATATACAACAGCTATCCAGTTATTGTGCGATCTTATTATTCCCGTTAATTAATTTTAATTATTTTTTTTTACATTCATGTGTCTGAAACTTTGTCTGACTCCCGTTTACAATTGATACGAAATGTTCTTCACACTTGAAATGCCAGTGAACCGTGACGCCTATATTTCACTGAATGAGGATCAAAAGATTAGAATTACATAATGCTAATCTTTTAATTACCTTGAGTTAAACTACGCATTCCACATTCTTTAGGTGTCACAAAACAATACACATTTTATTGTTTCCACCGTACAAGCAAGTGAAAATGATTGCTGGAATGAAGCAAAAAGGGCAGAATACAAACATGTATTTTTAATACACTATCGATCATGTCAGTTTCATATGTTTGTTTAAAGTATTTTTAGAAAAAAAATCATAAAAATGTTCTATTGTATGATTTACTTTTATTATTAAAATTCGTTTTAAAAAATCCACACGATCTAATTTTAAAAGTTGCATGGCTATCACTTATTTTTCGTTGGTTAATAGGTACACCAAAAGTCGTCGATGCGCTTTAAATCGCGTTATTAGATGGTTAACGAACAAGACTTAAATGAGATATTTTCACTCCCGGCATGCATCAAAGACTTAAACTACGTCACATAAGTCAGGAAGTTTCAAAAAATAAAATTAATAATTTCCAATTTTCTTCTTTATAAGATTTCATTTCAAAATAAAACTTGGTGAATATGTTTTTTATGGTATTATGAACATAATAAGATGAAAAGTGAAAAATCGCGAATTATCCCTTTAAAACATTGTTTTTTCAAATAAAGCAAAAGGTAATTTTAAATCATTTTAATGGTTTGTAATATCACATATTGCATGTATGTCATTATTCAAATAAATAGGTTAGAAATAATACATGATCTACTAGGTTAGAAATAATACATGATCTATTAGGTTAGAAATAATACATGATCTATTAGTTGTTTGTTTTTTGTTTTAAGTGATTGAAAGTCTGTTTTATCTTAATGTCTGAGACAAGAACGTGATATTTTACATGTTCTTCGTGCTTCATTCATATAATTCATCGAAGAAGCTATGTTAAAAGTTAAACATTATAACATTTTTAAGATGTTTAGATCTAACTGTACAATACATAAAATGTTTGAACAGTAAAACGTCACGTTAACATATTTCAAGTATAATTATGTCCTTGAAAGCTTCCTTATTACCGGGTGCGTACTGAAAGACCTAGTTGTGACCTTGGCCGAGGTAAATTATAGAATGATATGATATTTTATAGGAATTAAACACTTCTAAATATAGGCTGCTTTAATTCCTATAAAATATTCTTTGCTGAATTCACATAAGATATTCTTTGATTGATTCCTGTAAATATACTTGTATTTCAATAATTATCTGCCATACATTTTATTTCTACCGATTAAGATCTTAGATCCTAAAAAAACACCAGGGGAACAGAGGAAAACTTGGCAAAATGCACGTTGTAATTTAAGACAAATCGAGACCATCATGAAAAATCCAGATCGTACAAAAAATGTACTAATTCCATGCAGCAGTACTTTGTGGTTGTAACAAGCGGCTCATTACATTTATTTCTGATTAAGTCTTCATCGGGTGCTGTCGATAAAGCTTGGAAAGCACATATTATAATATATAAACTTATCAAACCAAATTAACCAATACGGCAAAATTGTCAAAGGTCAATAAGGGAAAAAAAACATGCTATCAAGATATAGTATAAACAATGGCAAAACCTAGTTTAAAGGTTGTTGCGACCCAGAAACTTTCTTTCATAAAAATAAATAGACCCTTGTAACGAACAGTCGTTCTTACAACATTGAGCAGCAGTATCCAACCTGCGGCTCCAGTAGAAGCGATCATAGTTTGATCCTGTTGAAAATTTTGTCTGAAAAGGCAAAACGAATCAGGTGCCAAAAAAAATAAACTTGTTTAACCATGATATTGAATTTTGTGGCTGCACAAAGTCAGGTGTTCTTTTAGACTTGCTAGAATTCCCTTTCTTTTATTTCTTTCTTACTAATTTATATGTAACAGTTTATTGATAAGTGCCAGTCTACTGATTGCCCTTGGAGAAAGCCTTTCTCCTGAAGATGTCAGTATAATTGTAATCTCCTAGTTATAGCAGTAAAATTATTAAAGGGGCAAAATTGAAAAAAAAAAAACATAATTAGAAAGGGACATGTAGCAAGTCTAGTGTTCTTTATAAGAGTGAATCTTTTAATACCGAACGATAACGAGCTCGAATTACATCGTTAAAATGAAATATCAATCTCAATGGACTCTAAGACCTACTTAATTCAAGATTAAAAGGGATAAAATATTTACTTTTACTTAATTCGTAGGTTTTTATACGACCGCAAAAATTTTAATTTTTTGGTCGTATATTGCTATCACGTTGGCGTCGTCGTCCTGCGTCGTCGTCGTCGTCGTCGTCGTCCGAATACTTTTAGTTTTCGCACTCTAACTTTAGTAAAAGTGAATAGAAATCAATGAAATTTTAACACAATGTTTATGACTACAAAAGGAAGGTTGGGATTGATTTTGGGAGTTTTGGTCCCAACATTTTAGGAATTAGGGGCCAAAGAGGGCCCAAATAAGCATTTTCTTGGTTTTCGCACTATAACTTTAGTTTAAGTGAATAGAAATCTATGAAATTTTGACACAATGTTTATGACCACAAAAGGACGGTTGGGATTGATTTTGGGAGTTTTGGTTCCAACAGTTTAGGAATTAAGGGCCAAAAAAGGGCCCAAATAAGCATTATTCTTGGTTTTCGCACAATAACTTTAGTATAAGTAAATAGAAATCAATGAAATTTAAACACAAGGTTTATGACCACAAAAGGAAGGTTGGGATTGATTTTTGGAGTTGAGGTCACAACAGTTTTTGAATTAGGGGCCAAAAAGGAGCCCAAATAAGCATTATTTTTGGTTTTTGCACCATAACTTTAGTATAAGTAAATAGAAATCTATGAAATTTAAACACAAGGTTTATGACCATAAAAGGAAGGTTGGGTTTGATTTTGGGAGTTTTGGTCCCAACCGTTTAGGAATAAGGGGCCCAAAGGGTCCAAAATTGAACTTTGTGTGATTTCATCAAAAATTGAATAATTGGGGTTCTTTGATATGCCGAATCTAACTATGTATGTAGATTCTTAATTTTTGGTCCCGTTTTCAAATTGGTCTACATTAAGGTCCAAAGGGTCCAAAATTAAACTTAGTTTGATTTTAACAAAAATTGAATCCTTGGGGTTCTTTGATATGCTGAATTTAAAAATGTACTTAGATTTTTAATTATTGGCCTAGTTTTCAAGTTGGTCCAAATGGGGGTCCAAAATTAAACTTTGTTTGATTTCATCAAAAATTGAATAAATGGGTTCTTTGATATGCCAAATCTAACTGTGTATGTAGATTCTTAATTTTTGGTCCAGTTTTCAAATTGGTCTACATTAAGGTCCAAAGGGTCCAAAATTAAACTAAGTTTGATTTTAACAAAAATTAAATTCTTGGGCTTATTTGATATGCTTTATCTAAACATGTACTTTGATTTTTGATTATGGGCCCAGTTTTCAAGTTGGTCCAAATCAGGATTCCATATCAAGTATTGTGCAATAGCAAGAAATTTTCAATTGCACAGTATTGCACAATAGCAAGAAATATCTAATTGCACAATATTGTGCAATAGCAATTAATTTTCAATTGGAGTTATCTTTCTTTGTATAGAATAGTAGTTGATAATATATGTTGGAAATTTGCCAGACATGACTATGATGTCATTTTCTATTTTTATTTGCAAATAACTTTATGTAAATAACTTCATTGCAAATTTGCCAATATAAAAAGTTGCTGATGAAGCGTTTTTTTTACTTATCTTATCTAAAATGTTTTTAGATAATGTATGTTGGACATTTGCCAGACATGACTATGATGTCATTTTCTATTTTTATTTGCCAATAACTTTATGTAAATAACTTCATTGGAAATTTGCCAATATAAAATGTTGCTGATGAAGTTTTTTTTTATTGTTTTATACAATAAACAATGTATATTCACTTTTACTACCAACCAATCTTTACCATTCAGTAATAACAAGCACTTTATTTTACATTTTAATATTTTATGATGTATTTAAAAGAGTAGTTATTGTTGCAAACTCAATTAGAAATTTGAATTGATATCAGTTTTGGAAAAAGGGAAACGGGGATGTGAAAAAAAGGGGGGGGTTAAATTTTTCTCATTTCAGATTTCACAAATAAAAAGAAAATTTCTTCAAACATTTTTTTGAGAGGATTAATATTCAACAGCATAGTGAATTGCTCAGAGGCAAAAAAAAATGTTTAAGTTCATTAGACCACATTCATTCTGTGTCAGAAACCTATGCTGTGTCAACTATTTAATTTTAGATTTAAATAAGTTTGAAGAAGAAATCATTAATTGATTTGTAAAATCTTGACATTTGTTTTGTGTAAAAAAACCCATATAATGTCAAAAATTTGATCACAATCCAAATTCAGAGCTGTATCACGCTTGAATGTTTTGTCCATACTTGCCCCAACTGTTCAGGGTTCGACCTCTGCGGTCGTATAAAGCTGCGCCCTGCGGAGCACCTGGTTACACTTACTTAATACAAGGTTCAAAGCGATATTTCTCATGACAAGCTTCTAATCAGAATATAGGATAAACCTTTGTTTTACTTAGGATCTTTTCCCAGTGATTCCATTTGATGGTTTGTTCAGTAAAACTATGTTTGTAGTGATTTCAACAATATATATGTTTAGCGCTAAACATTTTATAACAAGGACATATATATTATTTAAAGATCAAACGTGTTTACTTGTACTTACAAATATAATAAAAGTGGCATAGCAGGTTTAAAAAATGAGATATTGTTTATAAAGCAATGCAATCTCTTCCTGATTGTAGATGACACTTCTATGAAATCTAGTCGAGAGTTCAGTCGTCAGTTGTTTGAACCTTTGTTTCGTTGTCTTATATACTGACATACATTTTCTAAAGTTCGTTTGAAAAAATTGCACCTTCTGCTTTGTAAAATTTGTTAACACTAATAAGAATTGTGCATACACCTACCGGTATTAACATTACTGTATTTTTACGAAGAGAACATGAAATATAATGCCATTTTGCCATTGCAGGGTACATGTGTGTGGTAGCTATATATATAGGTACTTAAAAAAACTATCTTGATAGAAAAACAAAGGATATCGGATATCCATGACACAAAATCAGTACATGCGCAGCCAAAACACACCCCAACACACTTAAGGGCATACGATACAGTTACAGGGAAGGTAATGACGTTGCTAACGTAAAATGTTATTTTCGCGACGTCAAACTATGACATATCGGGAAAAGATGCATTTTTCGACTGATTTTTATCATTCAAACTGATTTAATTTGAAAACGAGTGCATGGACCCCTATTTTTTAAAACAGCAATTTGTTTCATTTTGCAAGGAGATTATGTGACCCAAATTTTATAAAACTGTAAATAGCGCAATTTTTTTAATTTTGATAAACATGCAGCAAAAAATGACGTTTTTTCCTCTATTCATGAACATTTGATAAATATAGAGTTATTTCGGAATAAAAATTACATAATTTTTAATGATACTTATAAAGTACAGAAATTACCGATTATTTAACAAAAAACAATTTGTGTTTATCTTTTAAAGCAAAAAAGTTACGTCATTCTTTCGAAAAAGAAAATACGGACACAAATCTGAATTTTGAGCAAATATACAAAATTTCGACCTCATTTTACTCAAAAAGTAGCACATGAAGGTATATTTTTTATGACATATTTGATTTGATCAGGTAAAAAATAGCCTATATGCAAATTTTCATCAACTTGTAAATACAGGTTCAAAACTATATCGTATGCCCTTAAGCAAAAGGGACAGCGCTTTTATTGCTGTTCTTCATCTCAAGGTCACAGAATGAAAGTTAGTTAGATAGAACAGATGCCATAACACACTAATGCAGACCTCATTTAACACTTGAATGAAAATTCTAATCCTTATCATTTCTTTAACTGTAGGGTATTGGACCCAGTGGTATGACGTAGACACACCCAGAGTTGGTGTCGGTGACGTAGAGACAGTATCCGCTATAGAAAATGTAAGTTACTTATATTAAACTGGTAAAATGTACCACTCAGACTTTGAATGTGAAATGTTGAGTCGGTACGTGTTTTCCTTACCAGGCTTATTACATATGTATCTTTAATGTGTTTTTTGCTTTTTTGCTTAAAAAAACGTTCGACAAAGCAAGTATGTGTGTCTTTTTATGTTGTGATGTTATACTATTGTTTCAGGTAAGGTTGAAGGTTGGTACATATTAAAATGTTTACATCCACTGCATTTGTTTGTACCTGTCCTAAGTCAGGAACCTGATATTAAGTGGTTGTCTTTTGTTGATGTGGTTCATAAATAATTCGCGTTTCTCTTTTTTATGTAGATTAGACCGTTGGTTTCCCCGTTTGAATGGTTTTACCATAGTTATTTTGCGGGCCCTGTATAATTGCTGTTCATTATGAGCCAATACTCCGTGTTGAAGACCATACTTTGACCTATAATGGTTTACTTTTACAAATTGCGACTTGGATGGAGAGTTATTTTTTGGCACTCATGCCACATCTTCTTATATCTATGTATCACTTTTTTTTATATTTCATTTCAATATGCCCAGTTGCAATATATTATAAAGGCCGCCAAACTTTAAAGTTTAACGTCTTTTATATAATCAAGTATTTCTGTTTACAGGAAGGACCATCAATTTGTGATGAACAATATTTCATATATCAAAGTGAATGCAGGACACATATCTTTGATAACTGGTTGGAATTTACAGAACGTGATGCACATCTAGCACCTGACACACTGTTTAACGCCTGTACAAAAACAGGATTAGAATGCAGGAACGAAAATCAACCAATGGAAGCTACGTGTAGGGATTACCAGATCCGGTTCTACTGTGCATTACCAATAGGTATATTAACCATTTCATTATTGATGAGATTAAGGCTCTGTCCAGTACGTTAAATATATGGCACATGAAGCATATGGAGTAATAACGTTCTACGCACATTTTCTGGATGTGATACCGTTAATTTTGAGTAATTCATATAAACTAGGAAATGTGGTATGATATTGCTAATGAGATAACCATCCATCAGAAACCAAAAGACCAGGATATTAGCAACCACAGCGCACTATACGGTCTTCAACATAGTAAGATATAAATAATCCTTGCATTACAGAATTATAAGAAGAAAAAAAAACAACGACCAAAATTAAGCTAGAACACATGTTTGTTTTTGCACTATAAACAAACACGAACAATGGCAGACTGCAATTTACGATGACCACTGAATAAAAGTCACACTAAATATAAGGCGGAATGAAAAATGTGTATGCAAATATGCTTAGCACCCCAGATTCTGGGTGTGTCTATCTCATTAAGTCGGTCGCTGTCCGATATCTTTAAGGTGCCTATTTTAAGTCAGGAGACTATCAATTCGGTTGTTTATCGAACTATAAACTATAATTGATATAATGTAAACATTAATTTAGTTAATCGTTACAATGTCTTGAGGCGAGTGATGAATGGTCTCCCGTCGAAAAGGTCTTGCTTGTCCAACATAGTGAATGTAAACACCGGATTCACAACATAAACGTGCATGTACATTAATGGTACTTGTAACATACATGACAAGTTTTGTGGAAGAAACATTATTAAGTTCACAGTGCATTCTTAAAAAATGAGTTACCGACATTTTCTATTATACATATTTAACAAAACATGATACAGTTGCATATATAAACATCTATATAAACATCTTATTTTGTTTGTATGTATTGTTGATCCTAGGCAAATATCACAGCTGTAAACATGTTTCAAAAACTGCTACAAAAATGTGTCGTGACACTATTAATGTAAAACTAGCATATCATACGGTAAAGGTTTTCTTATTGTTGGAGGTCATAATGTGGCGTATAGTTGTTTTAACCCAAGTCAGTTGGACTCTGGTGGATTATTATTATCATTATGAGTTGTCTCACAGGCTATACACATCTCCTTAGGGGACGACCATTTGATATTCTTGAGGGGGGGGGGGGGGGGCAGGAGGATTTGTTTTTGATCGGTTATTTATTTTTGTAAACTAAGAGGACAGATTATTCATTTTCTGCACTATTGAAGCAAGATTTTTCATTTTCATTTAAGCAAGGGACTGATTATTCATTTTCACTATATTTATGATATGCAAAATCATACAATTTTTAAAAGATTTGTTTATTATAAATAATACATGTATAGTCAAGTGATTATGTATCTGTAATAGCTGTAATTCAAACAATTGTTTAATAAGGAAACAATGGCTATTTTAAAAAATGGTACAAAAAATCCAGTTCTTTCCTGTTACCAAAGTGAATCAATTTTAAAAAGTTTCTAATGGGAATAAGGAATAAGTTTTAGACAATATTTGTGGTTTACTAGTATATCCTGCAATAGTTTACCAAATGCCAATTATTGATTTTAGCATCTGCGATACAAAAGGTTTAGAAATATACTTAAATATAGTCAGATATGTGGGTAACATGAAAGAATCTTGAGTAACAGCACAACGGTAACAGGACAGAGTTGGTAACAGAAAGGATTTTTCTGCTTTATTTTAAAGTTTAAGAAAAATACATCATTTTAAATTGGTCACAATTGGAAGATAACAGCAAACAATGTCATTTATCCTTTGAAACTGTATTTGCAAGATGAAAAATCTGCCTAGGGAATGAAAAATTCTAAAATAAATTCCTTTCTGTTACTATCTACTAAACTAGAATTGCACAATGTTCTCTGCTGTTATCAAAAGCAAAAAACCTATTTTTTTATTCAATATACTATATATTATTTTAAAATTTATTTAATATGGTGGTGATAACTTATATTAAATGAAATGGTTGGCATATAGTAGATTAACTTTTCGATTTCCTGTGACATATAACTTTTAAAAAGATGATATAAAAACACACTTAATGCTGTGGTGCACACTTAAAAATATTCCCAGAAAGTGTAAGAAAAGGCTGTAACAGGATAGAACACCAATAAGTATTTTTCTATAAATTCTTACCTTGGATGAGCTTGAATTTTCAAACCTGGCCGCCTTTCCAACTATTTCTTTGTACTAATGCATTCAGGAAATGATGCTCTTCACAATACATAATGGGAAAATAACTCTTGGTCTTGTAAACGTTTCCACAGGTAAAAAAAAAACCAGTGGTAACAGGAGGGAAATCACCCCTGGGGACAAATTTTTTTTCTCTTAAAATTTGCAAAATTTTATTACATGCTATAGTTATAATATAAAAAGACAAATTAGGGGCAAGTTTATTATATAATATATCATATATGTGAGAATCGGACGCCTGTTTAATTAATTTGGATATTATTTGAATGATTTAGTTTTCAAAAAAACACAGGGGACAACATGATTTTAGGGGGGGTTGAACATTTAAATTACAATATTTTATTGGAAAAAATATAAGAATGAGTGTTTAATTGGCAGGACATGGTGCATTATATAATTTAGTTTATACTGAAACTTAAAATTTTCAAAAAAAGTGGTTGAATACAAAAATAATTGCTGGTGAAGTGCGGGACATGGAAATTAGACTTTTTCAGATATTGTCTCAGATATATTTAAACACACCAATTCATATTCATCTTTGTTTCCAGGTAAAGACATCATAAAAGAAGATAACAGTTCGATGATAGCATTAGCTGCGGGTCTAACATTTCTATTTCCGATTGTTGTCGCACTTATCATAAACGTTTGTCATAGACACTGTCGTAAAAAGCCCGCCAATCGACTTCCGATTGTAGCGAGAAGTCGTTCGAGAGATAGCATCGTCAACCAGGCTTTATTTGATGCACCACCTAGTTACAATTTACTCTTCGGTCATGATTCGACCGTTGTTAGTACAGAACACTTAATTCAAAGTGAGGCTCGAACATCACATGAAGAACCTTTATCGAATGAACATCGACCAAATCAGATCTGTATTCACACACTACCTTCTTCGAACAATTTATCGATGGATTCCGAATCGGTATCTGAAGCCGATAGTTGTTACAGACAGTTCCGGGACAGAATCAAGAAACTTCCAGGAATGCATTTATCAGTTATGGACATGTATAATCAGTACCGAGACGGAAGTAGCACAACACCTCCGCCATCTTATAACGAGGCTCTGGTAATACTTTCTACACTTCCGGAAAAACAAGACGAGTCTTGATTCATCGAATCTTATAACGAGGCTCTGGTAATACTTTCTACTCTGCCGGATAAACAAGCCGAGTCTTGATTCAACAAATGTTTTAATTTGTTATTCATGAGTGCCATTATATAAATGTGTCAGCGTTATGTGCCAAACTACCAAAACTAAAGAAATCCAATACTTATTATCTTTGAAGACAGCCTCTTTTATTTAGAGGTAGATCAAAGAGTATTCTAGCATAATATGAGCAACGTTGTCAAATATTTAGAGAGATAGTGTTCTTTTGAACATTATATGTGTGAGAGGATCCATTTATAATTGAATTTGTTTTATAGATTTAATTGTTATTTATTAAATTGTTTATAATTATAAATATATATTTTTCCTATTATGATACTTAAAATTATAATTTATGGTTCGGTTAACGAATGCATGTTGGTGTACTTATAAAAGGGTACATGTATCTAACATCTTTTCACGAATGTGACCGACCGAATTAGATTATTTTCCGGGTTAATAATAACATGAGTAACACGACGGGTGCAACATGTGGAGCAGGATCTGCTTACCCTTCCTGAACCCCTGAGATCACCCCCAATTTTTGGTTGGGTTTGTGTTGCTTAGTCTTTATAGTACGTTCGATTTGAATTCTTTGCATTACGATGATCGATCAACTTAGTGTACTTGATTACAGATAAATCATCGATGAAGGGTTAGGCATATTATGTAATAATTACATTATATTACAGCTCAGTATTTAGTATGCAATGTTGGCAAGCAATATTTTGCTATGTTGATATAAGAGATTCGGGTAATTTTCATAAAAAAAAATAGATAGTAGTTTTCAGTAGTCGACCGAATACATAAACGATGCTCAATGTAGAACCATAAAAACAAAAAAGGGTAAATCAATACCTGCGGTCATATTACAGTCAACCTCATATCGGCGTATAGACAGGCGTGCACCAAACGTACAGGGAAAATTGACAAAGTCGGTATACGTTAGTTGCACACCTGAGGAACGCTAAGCAATCGTTAAACGCGCGTTGCATAAGTTTGAAGTACGTCGAAAAGCAAAGGTATACGCTTGATAAACGCTACAATTCGAGAATTTTTTATGCAGCTTAAAAATTTTCATCCTGCTCAAGCGTGTGTCTAGCGTATACCTGTACGCTACACGCACGTTATACAAACGCTACAAGCGTATTTAATGCGCTACAGATCAGTTTAAGACACGTTTAGGGCACGTTGTATACGCTTCGAGATCGTTCGACTTTAACTAAAACGTATGCGGTTGTAACAAACACCCCATAATAGAACGTCTAAGATACGACCGGTGTCCTATAGCCATTCTTCCCCCATGCCATTTTTTCCGGGGGAGAAAACTGGATCGATCCAATTTTTCCCCCCGGAAAAATTGGCATGATCCAACTTTTCCCCCTTAGTGAGATTGAGGAAAACCAGGATCAGGCCAATTTTCCCCCCTTATAGGACGAGAAGCTAAATTTTCCCCCTTGAAATATAATGTTATTTTATAAATATTTATCAAAAAAAAAAAGAAAAGTAACTTTTTTTTATTAGTTTACCAAACCTTCATCGTATCAATATTCATTTGATATATATTTCGGGTGTTTTTAAGCTCGGGATTTCCGGATTTACCCTTTCGGGATCCGGGAATTTTTTTTTTCGAATTTCGGGGTGTCAGGATTTAAATTTACTTCCGCGGGATTTCGTGTTTTTAAGCCCGGGATTTCTGAATCAGGACCCTTCCTACCTACTAGTGTTCTATGTTGTGTCTTGTGTACTATTATTTGTCTGTCATTCTTTTTTTTTTTTTTAGCCATGGCGTTGTCAGTTTATTTTCGATCTATGAGTTTGACTGTCCCTCTGGTATCTTTCGCCCCTCTTTTTCTTCTGTGCTTCATAACATATTTTCATTGGCTTCCATATTCTTCGTGTCATTTTGCTCTTCGCAGAGATTTAATTTAATTTAAATCGATTCAGAAGATAAAGAGATAAAAGGCATTTATTATTACTGGACATTATGTAAATGAAAGAACAAGGAGAATTAGAGCCAAATCACAGTTTCCCATTGTGGACATTTATAAATATAAAAATAAGAAGATGTGGTTTGCTTGCGAATGAGACAACTTTCCAGCAGAGACCTAAAGAAGAAGTGTACAACTATATATATACATGTATATATGAGTCGCTTCAAATTTAGCCCAATAATGTCAGATTTTATTTTTTATTTTGCACCATGCATGTCAAGCACAAGTCAAATGGTCTAGGGCGCTGGACATTGTATATTTTAAAACGAATAAATTGATTTTTTGTTGTTAAAAAGAGGGCTTCATCAATTGGCTTTTATTGACTTGTTATACTGGTTAGTAACATTATATTGAAAACAGAAATGGAACATAACGTATATGCATCAAAGGCAAACCATTTATGAGGTTTAAAAACAAAAGTTGGACTGTAGGTTGACACATTTAAACAATTTTAACAGATGTACATGTAGTGTGACGATATCCATTAATCTTTATATTCTGACCTCACTTTATATAAAAATCCAATTGATTTTTGCTGCCGATTTGAACGGAATGGATAAGGCATTTACATTACTCATTTGTATGTAAAACTGGTCACGTAGTATACTAGGCTAGTTATAAACGATTTTATATACTTACAAAACACCGCAGTGAACACGTGAGATATTCTTTAAATGACACGTATCTCGCAGGCGCTAAATAAACCAAAATAATTAGACTTGTGGTAGACCAGGAACTGTAGACCTTTCTGTATCACGCGATGTTAATCAGGATCATGTTGCGTAATTTTGTATTACTAAAATTGATTGATTGTTGGTTGCTTAACTGGTATTACTAAGTGATTATCTTTAGTCATATCTTAATGTTTTTTTTTTTGTCATATCTGGATATCTGTAATATGACATAACTTTAGAATTCACGGTCCATTTATTCACACCTTGGTTTGAAGAGAGTAAAATTGAACCTTATATGTAATAAATCTGGGAATAGAAATGGCGAAATTGCAAAAGAAACAACAACCCGAACAAAGGGCAACAAACAACCAAATGCCATCAAAGTGTATTAAAAAATAGCATAATTCAAATTTTTCTATTGTTATATAAACAAATTAAATACATGTTACATATAAGATATATAATACTCAAATGCAACACATATAAACCCAGAATGAATCAAAAGTTTGGAGGAAACGATGATAGTCCGTCGGAAGGGGACGATAAATGGTTGACCCGTGTTAAGAGAGAGCAAGATCTCTTGCACGTAAAAGACACCCTTGTAGATTTCGAAAAAGAGCATGCTAATGCCGCTGCAAGGCAGCACTCACACCCGCAAAGTGGAAAGGGATTAATATAAGTTTCAAAACTTGTTTCCCAATCCACTATAAATAAATATGTTTAAAGGGGGGGGGGTCAAGGGGTTTAACTGTTATGCTGTTATGGGGCAATTTAATTCTTTGTTATCTGTTATTTTGAAAATATATTTGCTGTTAGCTGTTATTGTCTTATTCTTTGTTAGCTGTTATTGGGCTTTCAGTTTTTTTGTTATCTGTTATTGTGATAATGTATTTGCTGTTAACTGTTATTGAAAATTGGAATGTTAGCATTTTTTTTGACAGTCAATATTCGGTATAAATTGAAGATCATTGGCCATTGGGGTCTACCACTACTAATATGTTTGTCCCGTATTCAGAGAAGGATTTCATTAACATATACCCATCACAGAAGTGAGGTCCAGGATAATTCAAGTATATCTTATGATTATCCTTTGTAATAAATTCCATTTTTTTTTATGAATGTGTATTTAGAATTATCTTAATTTTTTGTATGAGAATAATGTTCCTTGTTTTCCGTACGAACATATTAAATTAAAACAATTCTTAATATGACAAAAAGGAAAACATATGGCCAGGAATATCTTAAGGTCCTAACAACCACTTAACCTTTTATATTATATGGTACATAGACTCAGCTCTGTGATTCTTTTCAAAGCAGAACCAAATGCATTGTACAATGAAAGTTCCAACCATGTACTTGGGTCCGACGCTGCACATAACTCATTACAAACAAAGATTTATTTCGTTTCAAGCCATTGTTTCCCTACTAAACTATGTATTCTACTTACTAGTACACTTGGTACAATCAAAAACCTCAGCTGATAAAAAATTGTTCAAATAAGGCCTTTGAAAATAGTGGAATAAATTGCTTTTAGAGTGTCAAAATTCGTTCGAAGTACTTGATAAATTGCATGCTTATAATTGGTGCTTTTGATTTTTTTACCCTATATACCACTTTGCCTCATAGTTTTATTAAGAAAAATTCACACACCTCATTAAATGGTCATTTAGAAAAAGTCAGAATATTCAAACTCTTTTAGGTCACTTTTTTGATTAGCAACAAAGGGAGCTTCAGTCAATATATATAAACAATACACCAACGTTTCATGAGAACTGCTGAAAACATTTTTGTGTTAATGTCTGAAAACTGGAAAATCACCCCTTTTTAATTAATAAAACCCGTTAACTCGGAAACGTAAAATCTAAAATTTATAAAAATTGAAAGTTACCTCATGTTAATAGATATAAACAATTCACCAAAATTCCTTGCTGTGTGAAAGCATTTTTGAGATATTATCAGAAAACTGAAAAAAAAACACCAATTTTATTGAATAAAAACCCATTACCCAGAAACTTAAAATCTAAAATTTATAAAAAAAAAAAAACCAAAACCAAAAAGGGAGCTCACGTCAATAGATATAAACAATTTCCCAAAGTTTAATGCAAATGGTTAAAGTGTTTTTGAGTTAATGTCCGACATGTTGACAACAGACGGACAACAGTATACCATAATACGTTCCGTAAACGAGCGTATAAAAAATATTATAATATATTGAGTAGTAATTTAAACACATTCTAGACACATAAATTAATACTAAAAACATAGTCATAAAAAATGGAATGCATTACAAAGGATTATATCCGTAATAAGAAATACTGATTTGTCAAAGACCGAATTATTTTAATATTTCATTTACTGTTATCTGTTTTTGTCCATTTTAATTCCTTGTTATCTGTTATGAGCCAAATCAATTTGCTGTTTTGCTGTTATTGGGACCCCCCTTGCCCCCCTCTTTAAACTTATCAAATCAAATATCAAAGTTCAGATGTATGTACTAAAATGTTTACAGGCTCATCCAACTTTTTGCGGCTCGAATTTAACCCTATTGCAGGGGAAATAACTCTCATTGAAGGAAATTAGGGAGTTGTAAATCACGACTCACTTATTTGTCAAACAGATTAACTGAGATCTGTATAGAACGATTGCAGAAGGAATGAGATTTCAAGCTTAATTCCATTCTTTGTTACAGTTATTTTTAAGTTTTGCCATATAATTATATCCCTACAGTCTGTAATAATATGTTAGATAGTCCTATAATCATTTGAAATGGAATTCGAACATCCTTGATAATTTTCTACATAGTCTACACCAATATGTCATGCATATAGTTAATGTTAAAATTATATCCGGTATGACTAAGGAGTAATTCAGAATTATCTTTCAGGATCAATGGATAATTTGTCTTTTAAATTTTCCGTGTTCTTTTTTATGACCTTAGTAAGTAACCAATCTGTGTATACTACGTCACGACTTTGAATTATTTGATGGAGGTGTACTTATGTTCCTTGTATAATTGACTCCTTTAGATAGGAAATCATACTACACCGCCTTATTTCATATATAAATTTAATAATTTTCTAGTCCTAAATCTTTATTTTCAAGAATAATCGCCTTATTTCTATATTTGAACAAATGTGACTTTTGTCAAAAACAATATTGAATTAAATTTTGAACTCGTGCTAGTTTTGGCGAAATGAGAGCGTATTTTGTATTCACTATACATACGTTTCACCACAGAAAATCAAGAAAAAAGTAAAATTAATGTTTCTAAATTTGCATTAACTTCACTTTAGTTTTCAATCACAATACGTATTTTTTTTAAAAGTTTTTTTTAAACGGAAAGAAATTATAAAATTGAGAATGGAAATGGGGAATGTGTCAAAGAGACAACAACCCGACCAAATAAAAAAAACAACAGCAGAGGGTCACCAACAGGTCTTCAATGTAGCGAGAAATTCCCGCACCCGGAGGCGTTTTATTCTGGTCTGGCAAATGGGGGAAAGGGAACAATGAGGCCATAACTGGGCTGTTATTTAGTGTTGATTGAAGATAGTTTCAAAGGCGGTGATTTAAACCTTTACACCTGGTTCATTCACAAGTGTCTTATTTTGAAGACAATATATTTAACAAAAGAGTCATTGTTTTAATCACGGGGAAATTTTACTTCTTTCAACAGCATTGCCTTAAAGCATCACATATATACTAATACAGTTAGAAATTCGGATGGTTTAACAACTTACTAGTGCTTCTGGTTCTACCAGATAATAGCCACAATCAACGAACTGATTATACTGCCATGGATTTGGTGCGCTACTAGACCACACCCTTCACCAATTTTGAATTTAGTTTTGTCATCGAGGCTTTAAAGGTCTCGACTGATGGTGCTGATACGTCCCCAGAAGGAAGAGCGTTCCAATCCCGAATGGATCTTGGGAAGACTGAGTATTTGTGACAATCACTGTATGATGATAGTATACTTGTAAGGATTTGTCGTACGTGTGCATGTTTCTTGTCAGTCTTTTCGGTGGTATCATACGACCTTCCTTTGACATGGCCACTTTGTTGTTTTCAATTTTGTATAGCATTGTGAGTCTCGCTTCTTTTCTTCTTTGTTCTAGGGATGTTCATTTCAGATGTTATAGCATCATGTTAACGCTGGAGTGGTTGTGATGTTTGTTAGATACGTAGCTAGCTCCTCTTCTTTTGACCATCTCAAGTCTGTCAGTCTAGTGTTTTAAGATATGGATCCCATACTGGACTGGCATACTCTGCAGTTGGTCGCACCAGTGTTTTGTAGGCATTCTCCTTCACTGTAGTTGATCCTATATATTTAAATTTCTTTTTATGAAACCCATTGGTCAATTAGGCTATATGAAGTTGCAGTTGTGTTAATTTTCCTGCTGATGGTGAGTAAATTGCACATGTCAGGGACATTTTACATTTCCCAAATACCAAGTTTGTCCAGATTTGTTTATCATGTAAATCTTTGTCTGATGATATCGTAAGGTAAGCTATTGTATCTTCTAAAATAGTCGGAGAATGTAAATAGTCGGACTATAGATTTAATTCCATCTCACATGTCGTTTATGTAGAACAGGAATAGTAAGGGCCCAAGTACTGAGCTTTGGGGTACTCCTGACTACATCAATATGAGATTAACTTTCTCCATCCACGACTGCTTGGGTTCAATTAGACATAAAGCTAACGAACCATTTATTGACCTTTCCTTAGATATCAGTGTTCCAGTTTATGCATCAGTAGACTGTGGCTGACCTTATCAAAGACTTTTGAAAAGCCCAAAATTAGTACATATGTTAGCCTCCCTGCGCTCATGTTGTTGGTGATGTCATCCACAAACTCAATCAACTGGGTTTCGCATGATCTTTTGAAACGAAATCCGTGTTGTAATGGATATAGAATGTATGTTCCAGACAGTAATACAATGTATATGGCTTGTTATCATATAACTTATAGAAAATAATGGTATAATTGTACCCCATGATAAAACTTATTTGTACATAAAATTATTCATTAAATTTGATGAATTGCCGTAGCCGTGTGATATGACTTTTGTTTTGTTATCAACTGCTTCCGTTTCATATTAACTGCTTCCGGTTATTATCGCATGCTGTAACGTTATTGCATGACATTTCGACGTCATTTTTCGGCAAATCCCGTAAAATACAACATAATAATGGTATGTTTTTGTTGTGTGTGTAATACACAACAATGTTGGATAAAAATAAAATATTAGGAATCAGGAAAATATGTAATTAAAAAATTAAAAACAAATATTACTACAAAAGCATTTCAAAGTTTTACAAATAAAGTCTGTATTTGTCTGTATGTCTTCTGTTGAAGTATATGATAATAAGAACATAACTTGCCATTTTTCATATCAGACCCTTTATCAGCCCATGGTCAAAATCATCCCTTGAGCCTGTCGGCTCTCGAGCTGATATCATGACCTAGGACTAATAAGGGGTCTGATATGCACAATGCCATGTTATAATCTATATTTATTATGTGTTCCATGAGTCTACAGAAGATGCATGTCAAAGATATTGGTCGCTTATTGCCTGCCTTGTATCTCTCGCGTTTCTTGAAAACCGGGCTTACGCGACAGTAATACAATTTTATCTAGATGTGTCTTTCTGTTTCTTTGATTAAGTAAGTGGTATTCCACTGTGAAATTCGAATTCGAGACAGATTAAGAAAAAAAGCGATTAAATCTAATTGTGAAAATAATATTATGAAGTACAAAAAACAGAGAAATAAAGTAAATAATATGAAAAAAAATCGCCAAAGAAAATTTTGAAATAAATTTGGACTGTGAAGTATCAAAACAACCCTCAAACTCAAAAACGTATTGGAAATTAATGAAAACGTTAATTAAATCCAAAAAAGGTTCAGAACCCATACCCCCTCTCCAAAATATTATAAATGATAATGAACTAAATGATACTGCATCATGAAGATGAGGAGAAATGTAATATGTTAAACAAATATTTTAGTATGATTTCAAAACTAGATGAAGAACATGTTGATTTGCCCGAATTTGAAACAAAAACTAATATATATAGTAAGTTTCAGATATCAAAGTAAATATAAAAGAAATAATAGATATTATTCAGATATTAGATCCAAACAAAACATCTGGTCCTGATGTGATCAGTCATAAGATGATAAAGCTGTGTCCAGAAAATGTAGCAGTTCCGCTCCATATTATATTTAATAAATCCTTAAGAGAGGGGATATACCCAACTAGATGATAGATAGCAAATCTAATATCCATTTTCAAAAAGGGAGATCCATCTTTGCCATTAAATTATCCTTAATTAGTTGTGTAGGAAAAGTTATGGAAAGAGTTGTGTTTAAGCACTTATAAAATCATTTAAAAGCTAATAAATTAATTTATGAGTATCAATCAGGATTTCTCCCTAAAAATTCAACTGTCCATCAACTCTTAGAAATATATAACTGCATATTAAACTCCTTGGAAAAAAAAGATATAAATTGTTTTGTATTCCGTGACTTTTCTAACGCTTTCGACAAAGTTTGGCATAGTGACCTTATATGTAAAATGAAAGCTTATGGTATTGACGGAAATGTATTGAATTGGTTTCAGGATTATCTACACGACAGAAAACAGAGAGTAGTAATACATAACTCGTCTTCTTCCTTCTGTAATGTTTCAGCTGGTGTTCCCCAGGGATCAGTTCTGGGCCCTCTTCTCTTTGTTTTATATATTAATGATATTGCTGATAAGCTTACTTCACTGTGTCGGCTATTTGCTGACGACACATCATTCAATTATTCTGGTCACGACGGAGAACAGATTAAATCTGTTATCGATCGCGACCTGAAAGAGCTGGATATTTGGTCTAATACATGGCTTATGTCATTTAACCCAGATAAAACCGAAATTATGATTTTTTTCAAATATTAAGACTCCAGACCTTAGCTTTTCCTTAAATAGTAAAAATATACCTTTAAGTACATCTCATAAGCACCTGGGAGTTAATTACAGTAGTGACGCAAAATGGAACAATCATATTGAAAGTATAATTATGTGTTCCACGTAAACTTAAATACCGATTATTTCGAAACAAGTTAGAAAAACTATACTTATAAAAAAGAAGATGTGGTATGATTGCCAATGAGACAACTGTCCACAAGAGACCAAAATGACACATACATTAATATAACAACTATAGGTCACCGTACAGCCTTCAAGTTTAGTTTTTATTCGACCCATTTTTGAATATGCCACTGAAGTGTGGGATAATTGTGGAATAGGTTACTCACATAAATTAGAAAATTTGCAATCAGAGGCCGCAAGAATAGTAACAGGTCTACCAATATTTACAAAAACTGAAACTTTATATTCTGAGGTCGGCTGGGAATCTCTTTTTGAAAGAAGAAGGAGAAGAAAATTACAGATGTTTTATAACATGAACCAAAAGCATGCACCAGAGTACCTATGTAATCTTGTACCTCCTTTTGTACAAAGTACAACCAACTATCCGGTGCGAAATGATCATGATATTATTGTTCCATTTTGTAGATTTTCCCTTACTACTGAATCGTTTATTCCCTCTACAATACGTGAATGGAATAAACTTGATCCAAAAATTCGCAGTGTCGACTCTATTTCTAAATTTAAGAAAGAATTAAAAAACGATTGTCTATTATGTAAAATTGAAACGTTTTATTTGTACGGCCCAAGGAAATTAAATATTATCTCAAAGAAATTGCGATGTTCCGCTTCATTCTTATTTAGAGCTAATATTGAAAATGATCCTTCTTGCCATTGTGGGTCCGATATTGAGGATGTCTACCATTACTTCTTCGTTTGTCCAAAATACACATTATGTAGAAAAACCTTATTCAATAACCTTAACTGGCTATCCGAAAACTTTGTTTTAGATACAACACTATTAATTTAAGGGACACTTGGAACTTTCGAACGAACAAAATATTCAAATTTTCAAACATGTTCAAAACTTCATAAAAAGGTAAAACAGATTTCTTATGCCTTGCTAGAGCGTTATTATTGCTGGCACGGAACGTCATTGTCGTCATCAATACACAAGTCATCGTCACAGAATTATACGACTTTTCAAACCTTCTTTTTCTCTTTTTACTTTCTCTCCTCTTTTTTTTTTTTTACCTATGAAGGCTAGTATTATATTATATAAACTGTTTGCTTTATATGCATGTCCATTATATTATACTATTATTGTAACTTCATATTGTATTATGGAGAAGACTTCATAATTATGATTTACTTGTGTCTAATCCATTTTGCTTTAATTCAGCAAATAAAATCTGTATAAACTATAGCTAGACTGTGTAGGCCTAACTTGTGTGTTTAATTTACTTCTTATTTTAAATATTGTGTTATAAAAAGTAAATGTGTGGGTTTGCGCCCTCCTAAAAGTGACTAAACCCCAATAGTCTATTTTGCTTGTGCCAATTTAGACTATCTGGACAATGTGTCGCCTGTGGCATCATTTCACGAGTATTCCAAACCATTCATTCCATCTTTTACATTTGACATTTCAATTTCCTGCATATTTTACTGAACATCGTAACTATGTGAACTGTGTTTAAAGGGAGATAACTATAAAATATTATGTCTGACTACTAAGTTTATTTTTCTATTTCAACATATATATATATATATATATATATAAATCATATTCAGTAAGGGTATTTATTGACACTCGGTACACATGCTATCGAGATTTTCTTTGGGTGGAAAATAAGCATACGTTTATTTATATACCTTACCAAAAAGAGTAACGATGAGGTAAAAATTGCTGTCGAATGCAAGGTTCACGCTACAGACTTTTGGCTGTATTTGATGCATAAACTCGCAGCTACACTCGGTGTGAATAGAGGCGTAATATCCGATGCCTTGTGTAGAGAGTGTCGCGCTTTATAATTTGTTTAGATACTTATTAAAGCGGAAGCTTACTTCAATATTTCCAATAACAAACATCAGATTCTTGATCATTCTTTCCGATGAAGATTATGTGTAAAGATACCATACGAAAATGTGGTATGATTGCCAATTAGACAACTCTCAACCAGTAACCGAATAACATAGAAGTTAACAATCATTCGGTCTTCAACAATGAGCAAAAACTTAACACATAGTCAGCTATAAAAGGCATACATTTTGTTGTGTAGTGTTTGCAGCTTATAAGGCCATGCGGGTGTAAACTTTTATATAATTAATCTCATGGATGATTTTCTTTACTGACGTCTGCTGCTAAAGATGTATAGTTAACGAATGTCATTTTTTTTTGTCTGTGTAAATGTTATATGCAAGACTGTTTTAAAATTCTTCATGTTTCACAGATTATTCACACAAGTATGGGTTTTAAATTGTACATGCAAACTTATAATGTTATTTCCTTACCGGAAAAACCTTTTAGGTCTATGTTAAATTTTATCTCTTCGATTTAAATTGATACCAATATAAAATTAAAAAAAAAAATTAAATCATAGCGATCTGCTGCATTTTCATAAATAGATACGTTCATTTAATATTTCGGTTTTGATTGTTTGTTTTATAAAGAAGCTTTTGACAAAGATATCAAAACTGGTTTTATCATGGGAGATTTTGAATATTTTTACTTACTGAGTTCACATTTTTGTAAATATTGACCCAAAATATTGAAGTAAGTTTATATTTATTATATTTTCTGATTTCCTGTTTTCAGAGATTTTCTGATGAAAATCTTTTAGTTTTCTCATAATACGAAATTTCTTATTTTTTCAAGTTTCCTTTTCCAATATTGGATTTGATGTTCCAAATAGATATGCATTCAACGAATTTTCCGATTTCCTATTATCAGGAATTTAAAGATTAAAATCCATTTTTATGTCTCAAATACTAAATTCTAGTAATGCCATATTTGTAAGTTTCCCTTTACTATCGTACTTGTGATGTTCCAAATAGATATGGATTTAACGACTTTTCCGGTTTCCTTATTTCACCGATTTTATGATATATATATATATATATATATATATATATATATATATATATATATATATATATATATATATATATATAGATATGGGCGTTTTTCAATAAAAGTGTGAATTTCAGACCTAAAAAAAAAAAAAATGGAAAATCAACTTGTCTAAAATTTTATTTAAAGAATTATTTTGAATACCTCTATTATAGACCTGTTTGTAAATAAAAAGTGCAATCTTAAATGTTCTTTAAAATGATATTTGTTTCATAATTTATGTAGTATTTCGTAGGGGACATTTGTCTACTACGAAACTGCCTCTAAACGCACATATTATTGCATTTTAATGTCTCCTATTGACATTCCAGTTTGTTTTACTTTATATACTAGAAAGATATGATTTTTTCTGAATTGAAGAACCATGTTTTATCGATAAAGATCAGACAGTACTTCATATATGAAGGTAACTCATGTTACGTAGTGAAAATATTGATGAGTTTCGTTGTTGACAAAACCGTTTCGTAGTGGACAAAAAGTTTCACGTAGTTGACATCAATCCTATTCTATGTTGATGAAAACATACTGAAAATTACATAAAACGAACCCTTGTTATTTGTTTTGCACGAAAATAGTTGAAAAAAAGAGTAAAACAGGTCTGCATGGTAGTGGTAGTGTCAACTACGAAACGTTTTTCTCCCATACTTGTTTCGTGGGTGACCGTTTCGTAGTGGACATATTCACATGTTTTATTTTTTCCCACAATCCCTATATTACAATAGTAACAAAAATGATTCTATTCATCAAAGCGCGAAGTAAGCCAACAATTTAACTGCCGTTATAAAAGCATCACTTCTTTTTTTAGACCCTAATGTTTATATCTCTTGCAAACATTGATTTTATAAAACTGTTTATTAGCAAAATTTAATGACTTCGTTTCGCAGTGGACATTTTGTCAAGAATGTCAGGGACATACCTTCTAAAATCAAAAATCCTTTGTCAAAAGCTGTTTATTAAGATACGTTGGCTCTAAACATACTTTTGAATAATTAAAGAACTTATATTAAAAGTAAAAATAACATTCATTTCTACCTTTTTTACAATATTTTAGAGCATGCATGTTGAACAGGAGGTCGAGGGACATGCCATGTTGGTTATTTTGAACCATTCAGGAATCAATATGTTATTAATCTTTCTAAAAAAAGTATGTTTCTTTGCTAAAAAATGTTAAATCTAATTCAATGTACTGACTGCACAAAAATTTACTTGTAAAGTTCAAACACATTTTTTTTAAAGTGGCTGGGACAATAAAACACGCCCATAAGTGCCTAAGAATGTAACTTTAAATTTAACACAGTAATGAGTGTTATAAAAATAGTTGTTATATTTTATATGCCAGCTTTACCAAAAACCAAAGGAATAAATCATGAACTTCATTCTATTTAACTAAAACAACTATTTATTTTGATTTAGGAATTGCTATGTACAATAAGCGGTATATTTTTCATTGTACATAGCAATTCCTAAATCAAAATAATATAGTTGTTATAACTGGATTGCCTCATGTTAAAAATATGTCTCACAATTCTCAACAATTGAACTGTTTCAAGGATAATGTCTGTCACTATCCAACTTACTCTCTTTGCAGTGCCGCTCATAAACTTCATTTAGTCATAGACATTTGTATTATGCATAACGTCTGCTTTACGCCATAGAAAACGAGAAAGGGTTGAACTAGACACTCTGTCAGGATGGGTTTAAACAATTAATGTAGTTGAAAATTGTGTTAAATTAATGTTCGATCTAAGTCCGTATTCAGAGACAAAGAGACTGAAATGTCTGAAGTCTTTTCACGACAAATATGTTTTTGTTCCTGTGGACAAAGGTTCAAACAATATTGTTTTTGAATGTCAATTCTATTAATACGAGTAGCCTTTCAAAGAATTTGGAATAAATGATCACTCAGGTAATTTCAATTACAAGAACATAACTTTTAAAAAGTTGAGATCTTGGTAGACAACAAGTCACTTCATGGTCTCATTGCAATGAAAAACAAAACTGAGGACTTATCTTGTTTGAATTGGATACCTAAACTTCACAAGGATTCGTACAAACAAATGTAAATTAACGCCTCATCTGTTTGTTCTACAAAAGAATTGTGTGTTAAATTAATCAAAAGTTTGCCGTAGTGAAAGAGGGATTACAGAAATACTGTGACAGTGTTTGCTCGTGTAGTGGCATTAACCGTATACCAGTGGATTCTAAAACACTCAAAAGAACTTCTGGAAAATAAAATAAAAACGTCGTTCATTTTCTGAAATAAATCCTTTCAAAACCTTCGATTTGTGTTATCGGAATTCCTATGGGAACAAACTATGCACCTTTCCTTCCGACCTTTTCTTATTTCAGATGTGTCAGAGTTTCTTTAGAGACTTGTTAAATTTACGTACAGGTATATACTATTAATATATTATTTCTCTCATTAACAATCAAACTGTTCTGATTGGGTCCAATTAATATCGGATAATAATATAAACATATAATAACCTAACGATAAAAGAAACCACAGATACATCTTCTCCAGCGTCATTTCTAGACAATTTAGTCGATTTGACAACAACAGCCATCTCATTACCAGAATTTATGACAACTGTCACGGTTAATATTTGAAATTCTAATTTTTTTGCACCTTATCAACAATGAAACAATTTCACCCGCGTAAAGAGCATACATTTCTCAACTCATATGATTTTCAAGAGCGGGTGACTCAGACACAGACAAGTGGGAATGTTAGCTAGCTATCAATTCAAGCTTAATCCACCATTTTAATTCAGAAAATACCTGTACCAAGTAAAGAATGTGGCGGTTGTTTTTCACTTGTTCCGTTTATTGACAGCGTTAGACTTTGTCTGTATTTGTGGACTTTCTCTTTTTGAAGAATAACGAAAAGGAGAAAAGATTCCTTCTAAAATGAATTTCCTTTGCCAAGAAAGGTCTCTATGAGATCAACCTGAGCAATATCTTTCATCTTTCACCAGTTCAATCGAACATTCTATTTAAAGGTCAGTATATACCTATCATTTCCAATACTTATTACATAACCAATTGCCACTAAAAATTTTGAATACAGATAAGTGTTGCAGGATCTCAGTATTGACAACTTTATGTTCAAACCTCCTGATTGCACAAGTTGTAGTTCCACCCGGTTGGCCTCATTATTACCAGAGACCGAAACATTGTCAAATAACACTTCGAAATGTGTTATCCAAAGGCCCAAGATATCGTGAGCTTAAATCCATCAAGTAGAAAAAACAACTTCTAAATATCGAGGATTATGCCAGACAATGGGTTAAACTTAAAAAAGAAGATAAGCCTCAAAGAACATCGTTTTTGTTTGTACATGACATTACTTAAACTGCTTGAGAAATGAATTAGCTATAAACAATTCACTTGGAAACTCAACATATACCCCAACGACACATACTAAGGAGGAGATCCTGGATAAGCACAGGTCTGTTCTATGTTCCTTTGGAATTTCAACCAAAGATGAATAACTGGATCTTCCTACACTGCATTAGAGACGTATTCTACGTAAGGGTCCTTACTAATAAAGTTATAATGATGGGTTTTCCATTTGCCCCACAAAACTTCTTTCTATATTATCAACATCAATTATATCAGATGTCAAAGCCGGGCTTTAAAATTAATGTTAAACTACCTTCATGTGTTCCAGAGGTGGCGCGAATCAGACGTGGATAATAAAAAAAAAAAAGACTTTAGAGTACATACAATCGAAGAAAAAAGAGTAATAACATATTTTATTTTTCTAAACTTAACACAATTATTCCATATTCCAAACTAACAGAAAAATTGAAAGCGTTGGTCTTAATTTGTTGCATAAAACAAATGACCAACGTAGATACAAGCATCTTGTCTCGGTCAGGGATACATCTTACTTTGTTAAACAGTCACTTTGATTCGAATAAAACCTTTTCTAGAACTGATATATAAAGGCAACAGTAGTATACCGCTGTTCAAATATCATCTAAATGCTTGATTTCCCTAAAAGAGGGTTGCTACTCACAAGGAAGCTATCAAACCAAGAGTTCCAAGTAGAAATCATTCCTTCGTTAATTTTACGGACACCACTACGAATTGATTGATCGATTTTGACGGATTACGGCGGATATATCCAATTGTCAACCCCTTTGCACCAAATGTGACCTAACGAATTAGACTTGACAGTTGTGTAACAGTATCTGGTTTTAGTTCTAGAGCAACTGAGATCATACCCAGGCTTTGGTGGGGTATGTTTTGTTTAGTCTATTTTTATATGTGGTATTTTGTGTATTGTTGTTTGTTTGTCCTTTTCTTTCATAGCCATGGTGTTGTCAGTTTTTTATCGACTTGTGAGTTTGAATATCCCGTCGGTATTTTTCGCCTTACTTTGGTCTTTTCTTCTTAGGTCTGTTTTCATTCTCATTTCATTTTAATTGGCAGTTTGTATTGTCGCGCATGTTTTTTTATGACCACAATCTTCTTTGTACTTAGATACATGTCTAGATACATGGTAAGATACATGGTTAGATACATGTTTAGATACATGTGACAGTATTTATTTTTAGTGGCATAAAATGAAGCCGCGATAAAATCTTAAATCTATCCAACTAAATTGAACTATTAACACATATTCATCATATTGCTGTACTTTTATTTATAGAAATAAAAAAAGTAAAAAATACCCGTCATAAAAAACAGTTAACGTGATAATGGACCGATTACTCAATGTCCTTCGACAGTCTCCAATTTGTCAAAGTATTGGTTTGTCCATCGTGTCTCCAATTATCAACCGGCTCATTAAACACATGATTATGTTGTAAGATAAAGAATAAATTGAGACAATAATTATTAACCGGCTTATTAAACACATGATTATGTTGTAAGATAAAGAATAAATTGAGACAATCAAATTAGTAAAAAATCAACAATTAAAAAAAATAATATAATAATATTTATAAATATATACACAATCTTTAAACAAGATAACAAAATACTGGACTTGCCATTTTTCCTTGTGTTCACTTTGCCATTTATTTAGTTTGAAATATACAAACACAATATAAGATATAAACAACAAAAACAATCCAAACAGTACCACTTATTTTCCCTCAATCACTGCTGTAATAATTCTGGTAAGAAAAAAATACGCTATGAGGATCGAATCATAAAAGCATGATGTTTGCATTACTATAACATCATATATGACCGGACATATACACGACGTTATCATGGACAAAGTAGCCAAATGTCATTCAATCAAATTGAGAAACCGCTTGCTCCGTGTGAACGGGCATGAGTATAATGTATTTTGAAACTTCAAATCTTACTTAAAAAAAAACAAACATCCACTTTTTGAAAATTGACCCTTTGTTGAAAGGGTTTTATTAATCACGAATCATTAATTAACGAAATCAAAAATATAACTCTTACTGATAAGTTGAATTGTATAGTTTAGTCGATATATATACAATATATGTATATTGTCGGAAAATATAAAACTTATTTGCATGAGCTTTTGAAACAGGGCGAAAAGCGAGGCTCGTCGAGCTTTGTTCCTGTTTCGTAGCGAGTACAAACAAATCTTATATTTTCGAACAATGTACATATATTCACTATTGTTTTTATCCTTAAACTGTCGTTAAGCCTAGCATATGAAACTGATCGGGAAACATGGTATCCAACTCGATGCAGTAGTAGAATCAATCTTTTTAAAATGATGTGATAACATTTATACATACATTACATGTGATATTATATCATTGCAAGTTTTATCAATATTAACTACGATAAGAACACAATACCATTACCAAATATACATAAAAAAATTGATAGACACTGATATTTTGTTAAGAAAGAGAATTTCTTATATGAATATCTCAATGAGTATAAAAAATATGGTGATGAGGTTATAAAAATTGACCTGCAAAAATATATAGAAATAGTATTGGCTTTCACGATTATAAAATTTTATTTCCTGTGTTTGCTTATAAACCCTTACATAATATTATAGCATCATCTTAAGGCAAACATACAAACTTTAATAGTTAATTTTCATCATGTCCAAACAAACTGTTTTTGTTTTGTTTTTTTAAATTAATTGTGAACTATATCTTAATGGCGGCCCTGTTAATAATTACACCATGAGAAAGTATTACATATTAGCATTATATATAAAATAACAAAAAGGGTCAATATTGGCCTTAACTAAAAATAAGTTAGGTAATTTTATACATAAGATAAAGGACGTGTAAAAATATTTAGCAAATTCAAAATGAATAAAATCAGAACCGTAACACCTGTAATGACATCTTTCTGAAGTCAAAATTGCAACCTGTAATGAATGATATAAGAATTTTGCCAACATTTTGTCTAATGACTGTAACTTCTATTTTAAACGACATTGCCAGTTTAGAACAACTTCATTCAATGTTATGATATGAATCTTACTCATTAATAACTCTTTATGATAATTATGTTTTTAGCGTATGCCAATGTTTTTCAGTAGTAAAAATAAACCCTTTAGAAACGGGAATTTGTGACAAAACTGGTAAAATAAGTTTTGTTTAAAATAAACAATAACCAGGAAAGTGTTTTTTGTTTATCTACTCCTTAAAACTCATAATGTCTTGAAAAAAACCCATGTTTGGTTGGTTATCAACATGTACTCATGTATTGCCCCAAGAACAGAAGTAATTATCCTCATCAAATCTGTAACAATTTCTACAGACACATTATGAGTTTAATAACAGCTAAAGTCTTTGACTCCTTTGGGTCGAACAAGTCTAACACCAAAATATGTCCTTTGAGGATCTGAGGCAAAATGTATATTCTCGGCTTGTAATTGTTCAGCAAGACGTACCAAAATGACATCCTTACAGTTCAAACGGAACTGTCCCATTTGATTCAACGTGTCTACTGGTCGGCTGTTCGATCCATCACTGTTACTATAATGTTGACCTCTACAAGAAACATATGTAGTTTTACACCAGTACTTCAAACCTTACATCCTTTCTGGGTGGATTTTACATAGATAAATAAAATCGTATAATATAAGCAAAATGAGAATGTTAAATTTGATGTTTGCCTTTTTGTTCTTCTTCGTTACATTTGTTTGTTTTATAGAGATTAAGATGATAACACAATGTTGACTGCTGTACCCCTATTTTTAACATTTTCACCTATTGTGTCTGTTTGTTTTGTTCACGCATCGTTGACAATATAATGAAATTTGATGCGACTATCATACAAGTGAGAGGTTTAGCTAGCTATAAAACCAGGTTCAATCCACCATTTTCTACATGCCTGTACCAAGTCAGGAATATGACAGTTGTTATCCATTCGTTTGATGTGTTTGAACTTTTGATTTTGCCATTTGATTGGGGACTTTCTTTTTTAATTTTCCTCGGAGTTCAGTATTTTTGTGATTTTACTTTTTATTGTTATAGTTATCACAGGATACATTAATCATGTCTCTTTCCATGTGTAAAAATGCAATGACTAGAAATAATTGAGAAACTCACTGTTCCAAGTTAAAAATGATTAAACCTCAACTTGTCTGTTTTTTTTTATACAAAATCTTATAACAGCATAGCTATTATAATAGTTTATAATTGAGATTCCAATTTCATTGTCATTAGACATTTGACTCAAAGCTATAGGATGTTACATTTCATCCTGTTTTTAATGTAACATCTAGTCAGAAATACAGGACTTTACCTTTCATCCTGTGTAGTACAACTTCTAGACAGGACTTTAGGACTTTACCTTTCATCCTGTGTAATACAACTTCTAGACAGAGCTATAGGACTTTACTTTTCATCCTGTGTAATACAACTTCTAGACAGAGCTATAGGACGTTACCTTTCATCCTGTGTAATACAACTTCTAGACAGAGCTTTAGGACTTTACCTTTCATCCTGTGTAATACAACTTCTAGACAGAGCTATAGGACGTTACCTTTCATCCTGTGTAATACAACTTCTAGACAGGACTTTAGGACTTTACCTTTCATCCTGTGTAATACAACTTCTACACAGAGCTATAGGACTTTACCTTTCATCCTGTGTAATACAACTTCTAGAAAGAGCTATATGACGTTACCTTTCATCCTGTGTAATATAACTTCTAGTCAGAGCTGTATAACTTTACCTTTCATCCTGTGTAATATAACTTCTAGTCCGAGCTATACGACTTTACCTTTCATTCTGTGTAACGTAACTTCTAGACAGAGCTATAAGACTTTACCTTTCATCCTGTGTATTATAACTTCTTGTCAGAGTTATACGACTTTACGAAACTTCTAGACAGAGCTATACGACTTTACCTTTCATCCTGTGTAATATAACTTCTAGACAGAGCTGTTGGACGTTACCTTTCACCCTGTGTAATATAACTTCTAGACAGGGCTATAGGACTTTACCTTTCATCCTGTGTGATACAACTTCTAGACAGAGCTTTAGGACTTAACCTTTCATCCTGTGTAATATAACTTCTAGTCCGAGCTATACGACTTTACCTTTCATTCTGTGTAACGTAACTTCTAGACAGAGCTATAGGACTTTACCTTTCATCCTGTGTAATACAATTTCTAGACAGAGCTTTAGGACTTTACCTTTCATTCTGTGTAATATAACTTCTAGACAGAGCTGTATGACTTTACCTTTCATCCTGTGTAATATAACTTCTAGCCAGAGCTATACGACTTTACCTTTCATCCTGTGTAATATAACTTCTAGACAGGACTATTGGACTTTCTCCATTAGGTACTCTGATCGTTTCATAACCAAACGAAGGATACACTCTGAAGAAATTAAATAAAATATTTCAATAGAAATATTTGTTTTATACATGTCAACATACATTTTTTTACTACAAGTAGTAAATTGCCTCTACCAATGTATTTACTATGAATAAGAATTGCATTAATTTTGATCTTTTTGTAAAGCACAGCCAAGATGTTTAATGATACAATTAAAGGGTAAAACTGCCTTCAAAAGAATGAAATGTGATATTAAGTAGATTCCAATCGTTCTATTTTTCTATGACATTCTATGACAAAGAAACAAAAAATGGTAAAATAGAAAGATCTTTATACGTGAATGAATAACGACTTGAAAAATGCAAGGTTTAATCTTACGGCAAATCATCTTCATTCTTTAATCCCGCAACACTGATCTGAGAGTAAATTTCGTAGTATCCTGCTCTAGTTATATTTATTCCAACTATCTTACTTTCTTGTCTAATGTATGGAAAACTCAATGAAAAATAACTGGGTGGTTCTGACCATAGGAAACACTTCTGGTTGTAAAAACATACATCTAAATATAAATATGAAAACAGTTTTATTGTACTATTATAATGTAATACGTTTCTGGCAATGTACTATTCTAATGTAATACGTTTATGGTAATGTACTATTCTAATGTAATACGTTTATGGTAATGTACTATTCTAATGTAATACGTTTATGGTAATGTACTATTCTAAAGTAATACGTTTATGGTAATGTACTATTCTAATGTAATACGTTTATGGTAATGTACTATTCTAATGTAATACGTTTATGGTAATGTACTATTCTAATGTAATACGTTGATGGTAATGTACTATTCTAATGTAATACGTTTCTGGTAATGTACTATTCTAATGTAATACGTTTATGGTAATGCACTATTCTAATGTAATACGTTTCTGGTAATGTACTATTCTAATGTAATACGTTTATGGTAATGTACTATTCTAATGTAATACGTTTCTGGTAATGTACTATTCTAATGTAATACGTTTATGGTAATGTACTATTCTAATGTAATACGTTTATGGTAATGTACTATTCTAATGTAATACGTTTCTGGCATGTACTATTCTAATGTAATTCGGTTCTGTAGGCTGAGATCTTTTCATTGATAACAGCCATTTTAATCATCCTTGATTCAGAGGTCTGTTTTATTATTTCCCGATTGCTAATAAACGAGGCAGATGTTTCCCATGGAAGTAGGTAGAAATATATAAAAAAATAGCATTGCATTACTTATAATACGTAATTAAATTGGTGAAGTAATTGTGCATCTTATCACTAATAATGCCATTAGTTCACAGTATGATATACCATTTCTAAGGTCATTTAAAAATAATCAGTTATATACTTTTAAATCGAAATACTCTACGCTATTGGTGTCATTTTTGAATTCCAAACAATAACCAAATAAGGTATAACCAAAAACAAATTACAGTTTTGATGCAGAAATAGAGCTGTGAAAAACGTGTGTTGTAGGTGCATTAAAATGAGTGGTCAATTATATAATCCTGACGAAAATAACTTAATTGGAATTTAATTTTGGCAGAAGAAAATCACCTCTGTGTTGATTAAGACTTGAAATCAGTTGACTTTTTGGCTGTGGGGCTGTTAAGTGTACAAGTGGCACCTCTGCCAAATCTAGAAAGAGAAGTTACTTATAATATGAGTCATACAAATATTTCAATTAATTAAAACTTAAATACATATATTTGCGAGCGCAATAGACAGTTTGCCATGTACAATGTAAGACTGGTTTGCAGTAGAATTTTATTAACAGAAATAATTACAGTCTTTAATAAACCTGAATATAATTGTTCACTTCCTCCCCCTTTTATATGATAATCGCCGTCTTGTTTTTGTACTTATATGAAGCATAATTAACACTGAGCCTTCTCTAATGTTTTTTTCACATTTATCAATGATGTTCCATCATTCAGTGACCCACATTTATCAATGATGTTCTATCATTCAGTGACCCACATTTCCATAAGTAACTACATCTCATGTATCCAAGTGAACGTGAGACTAAGGGTACTACTGAACGAAGTGTTTGGTTCATATATTGATATTTTCTTCGATATTGGCGATGACTACAAACTAGAATCTATGAAAAGCGTACTGATTTTCAACTTTCCAATAATCAACTTCCGATTTTTGTAGCAATAAGATATCGTCGGTGATTTAAACTCAATTGGAAATGTGTTCGGGGTCTAGATCTTTAAATACCAATATAGTCGTTTGATATGTACTTTTGCCGTTTGAGACTGAGTGTAAATTCTCGTGCTGCATGCACAACAGGAAATGATTATCCTGTCGACGCACCCGTTCTCGCTCCTCTCTCGCGTGATTTACTCAGTATCAACCGTTACCCTGATTTGTCTCTTCTTATTTTATTTGAGAGATTTGAACAACAAAACACAACTGTCGCCTTAATTTATCATTGGCCGTCATAGAATTACCACAAATTATTCAATTTCAAATGTGACGTCATTTTGTGCGTTGAGGCTTCGACTAACTCGGCTGTGTATTTCTATGTGCTGGATTAAGTTGTTTTATGTAACGAATCCGTTTTTATTCTGTAGTCGGTTTTATTAATTGTATTACTACCACTGGGTCGATGCCTCTGCTGGTGGACTATTAGTCCCCGAGGGTATCACCACCCCAGTAGCCAGTACTTCGGTACTGGCATGAAAATACGGAGTTTTTGTGTTATTAAAATTTACTGTTACAAAATGATAGAAATTATTATAAATTAAGGAATGTATCTCCCTCATGCAAAGCTCTGATTCCTTTCACGGATTTGGCTATACTTTTTGGACCTTTTGGATTATAGCTCTTCATCTTTTATATAAGCTTTGGATTTCAAATATTTTGGCCACGAGCATCAGTGAAGAGATATGTATTGTCGAAATGCGCATCTGGTGCAAGAAAATTGGTACCGTTAATTGTATTACTACCACTGGGTCGATGCCTCTGCGGGTGGACTATTAGTCCCCCAGGGTATCACCACCCCAGTAGCCAAAACTTCGGTACTGGCATGAAAATACGGAGTTTTTGTGATATTAAAATTTACTGTTACAAAATGATAGAAATTATTATAAATTAAGGAATGTATCTCCCTTATGCAAAGCTCTGATTCCCTTCACGGATTTGGCTATACTTTTTGGACCTTTTGGATTATAGCTCTTCATCTTTTATATAAGCTTTGGATTTCAAATATTTTGGCCATGAGCATCACTGAAGAGACATGTATTGTCAAAATTCGCATCTGGTGCAAGAAAATTGGTACCGTTAATTGTATTACTACCACTGGGTCGATGCCTCTGCGGGTGGACTATTAGTCCCCGAGGGTATCACCACCCCAGTAGCCAGTACTTCGGTACTGGCATGAAAATACGGAGTTTTTGTGATATTAAAATTTACTGTTACAAAATGATAGAAATTACTATAAATTAAGGAATGTATCTCCCTTATGCAAAGCTCTGATTCCTTTCACGGATTTGGCTATACTTTTTGGACCTTTTGGATTATAGCTCTTCATCTTTTATATAAGCTTTGGATTTCAAATATTTTGGCCACGAGCATCAGTGAAGAGATATGTATTGTCGAAATGCGCATCTGGTGCAAGAAAAAAATTGGTACCGTTAATTGTATTACTACCACTGGGTCGATGCCTCTGCGGGTGGACTATTAGTCCCCGAGGGTATCACCACCCCAGTAGCCAGTACTTCGGTACTGGCATGAAAATACGGAGTTTTTGCGATATTAAAATTTACTGTTACAAAATGATAGAAATTATTATAAATTAAGGAATGTATCTCCCTTATGCAAAGCACTGATTCCTTTCACGGATTTGGCTATACTTTTTGGACCTTTTGGATTATAGCTCTTCATCTTTTATATAAGCTTTGGATTTCAAATATTTTGGCCACGAGCATCACTGAAGAGATATGTATTGTCGAAATGCGCATCTGGTGCAAGAAAAAAATTGGTACCGTTAATTGTATTACTACCACTGGGTCGATGCCTCTGCGGGTGGACTATTAGTCCCCGAGGGTATCACCACCCCAGTAGCCAGTACTTCGGTACTGGCATGAAAATACGGAGTTTTTGTGATATTAAAATTTACTGTTACAAAATGATAGAAATTATTATAAATTAAGGAATGTATCTCCCTTATGCAAAGCTCTGATTCCCTTCACGGATTTGGCTTTACTTTTTGGACCTTTTGGATTATAGCTCTTCATCTTTTATATAAGCTTTGGATTTCAAATATTTTGGCCATGAGCATCACTGAAGAGACATGTATTGTCAAAATATGCATCTGGTGCAAGAAAATTGGTACCGTTAATTGTATTACTACCACTGGGTCGATGCCTCTGCTGGTGGACTATTAGTCCCCGAGGGCATCACCACCCCAGTAGCCAGTTCTTCGGTACTGGCATGAAAATACGGAGGTTTTGTGTTATTAAAATTTACTGTTACAAAATGATAGAAATTATTATAAATTAAGGAATGTATCTCCCTCATGCAAAGCTCTGATTCCTTTCACGGATTTGGCTATACTTTTTGGACCTTTTGGATTATAGCTCTTCATCTTTTATATAAGCTTTGGATTTCAAATATTTTGGCCACGAGCATCAGTGAAGAGATATGTATTGTCGAAATGCGCATCTGGTGCAAGAAAATTGGTACCGTTAATTGTATTACTACCACTGGGTCGATGCCTCTTCGGGTGGACTATAAGTCCCCGAGGGTATCACCACCCCAGTAGCCAGTTCTTCGGTACTGGCATGAAAATACAGTGTTTTTGTGTTATTAAAATTTACTGTTACAAAATGATAGAAATTATAATAAATTAAGGAATGTATCTCCCTCATGCAAAGCTCTGATTCCTTTCACGGATTTGGCTATACTTTTTGGACCTTTTGGATTATAGCTCTTCATCTTTTATATAAGCTTTGGATTTCAAATATTTTTGCCACGAGCATCACTGAAGAGACATGTATTGTCGAAATGCGCATCTGGTGCAAGATAATTGGTACCGTTAATTGTATAACTACCACTGGGTCGATGTCTCTGCTGGTGGACTATTATTCCCCGAGAGTATCACCACCCCAGTAGCCAGTACTTCGTTACTGGCATGAAAATACGGACTTTTTGTGTTATTAAAATTTACTGTTACAAAATGATAGAAATTATTATAAATTAAGGAATGTATCTCTCTCATGCAAAGCTCTGATTCCTTTCACGGATGTGGCTATACTTTTTGGACCTTTTGGATTATAGCTCTTTATCTTTTATATAAGCTTTGGATTTCAAATATTTTGGCCACGAGCATCACTGAAGAGACATGTATTGTCAAAATGCGCATCTGGTGCAAGAAAATTGGTATCGTTAATCGTATTACTACCACTGGGTCGATGCCTCTACTGGTGGACTATTAGTCCCCGAGGGTATCACCACCCCAGTAGCCAGTACTTCGTTACTGGCATGAAAATACGGAGTTTTTGTGTTATTAAAATTTACTGTTACAAAATGATAGAAATTATTATAAATTAAGGAATGTATCTCCCTCATGCAAAGCTCTGATTCCTTTCACGGATTTTGCTATACTTTTTGGACCTTTTGGATTATAGCTCTTCATCTTTTATATAAGCTTTGGATTTCAAATATTTTGGCCACGAGCATCAGTGAAGAGATATGTATTGTCGAAATGCGCATCTGGTGCAAGAAAATTGGTACCGTTAATTGTATTACTACCACTGGGTCGATGCCTCTGCTGGTGGACTATAAGTCCCCGAGGGTATCACCACCCCAGTAGCCAGTTCTTCGGTACTGGCATGAAAATACAGTGTTTTTGTGTTATTAAAATTTACTGTTACAAAATGATAGAAATTATAATAAATTAAGGAAGGTATCTCCCTCATGCAAAGCTCTTATTCCTTTCACGGATTTGGCTATACTTTTTGGACCTTTTGGATTATAGCTCTTCATCTTTTATATAAGCTTTAGATTTCAAATATTTTGGCCACGAGCATCACTGAGGAGACATGTATTGTCGAAATGCGCATCTGGTGCACGAAAATTGGTACCGTTAATTGTATTACTACCACTGGGTCGATGTCTCTGCTGGTGGACTATTATTCCCCGAGGGTATCACCACCCCAGTAGCCAGTACTTCGTTACTGGCATGAAAATACGGAGTTTTTGTGTTATTAAAATTTACTGTTACAAAATGATAGAAATTATAATAAATTAAGGAATGTATCTCTCTCATGCAAAGCTCTGATTACTTTCACGGATTTGGCTATACTTTTTGGACCTTTTGGATTATAGCTCTTTATCTTTTATATAAGCTTTGGATTTCAAATATTTTGGCCACTAGCATCACTGAAGAGACATGTATTGTCAAAATGCGCATCTGGTGCAAGAAAATTGGTATCGTTAATCGTATTACTACCACTGGGTCGATGCCTCTACTGGTGGACTATTAGTCCCCGAGGGTATCACCACCCCAGTAGCCAGTACTTCGTTACTGGCATGAAAATACGGAGTTTTTGTGTTATTAAAATATACTGTTACAAAATGATAGAAATTATTGTAAATTAAGGAATGTATCTCCCTCATGCAAAGCTCTGATTCCTTTCACGGATTTGGCTATACTTTTTGGACCTTTTGGATTATAGCTCTTCATTTTTTATATAATTAGTTATCAAAAGTACCAGGATTATAATTTTATACGCCAGAGTTTAGTTTAGTAATGTATGCTTTAAAATACAGATGGTCATCAAAATGAAAGTTTCAACTACGTATACAGATGTGTGGCTGAATGCTCTTCAACTTTGTACGTTATTTGGTTATTTGAACCTAGTTTTTATTCGAGCGTCACTAATGAGTCTTTAGTTTAGGAAACGCGCGCCTGGTATCTATGATTAGTTTACTCCATGCAATAAAGAGAATTCGGAAAACAACTACATGTAGCTGCGTTGTAGTATTTTGATTTAGCTATTGTAAAAAAGAATCAGATGACAAAACGCGATAATGTGGATTGGGTCTAAATCATTTTGAACGATTATGGGACGAGAGCATGGACCTTTGCCTAGGGATCTTAGCAAAAGATACCACAGGATCGAATCAATCAATACTTAGACGGTGCAGAGCTGTCTTACAAGCCAAATTGTTGTCACAGGAAATGTTTACACAAAAAGGTTCATTAAAAATACCAAAGGACATTAGATTTGTAATGCAAATAAAATCACCAAACCAAATGACAACGTTCTTTGTAATATATATCATAACTGTTTCATGTGGCATACGGAGTTAATCTTCTTTCTCACAGGTTGTGTGTATTGAATTTAAAAATGACCACGTCTAAAATACTTGACTGAAATTTACCTTTTATTTTCTCCTCTAAATCATGTAGATCATGTCCTTAAATAAAATAAAAACAAACAACATTAACATTTACTCTAAGCATTAAAAAAAGGAATTGGTGTGATTTACGTAAACAAAAGATCTCAAAAATAAGAAGAAAATAAACAGAATATAACAGATCAAAGTGTGAACTCTTGTATTCATGTTCCTCATCGTGACATGTCTTTTCAATTTTACGTATTCCTTTTCCTGACGTTGGACTGATTTAGAAGTTGCCATATTGTACTTGACCCCCGAAACCTATGTGTGATGTTTAGTGTCTTGTTGATCTCTATGTGTCATGTTTTGTGTCTTGTTTTGTGTCATTGTGTAGTTGTCACAATGATGTATTCACAAAACTAATTAGTTCCTTTACATCACTTAGTACTAAAGTTATTGATTCTAATTTATAAACGATGTGTAACAAACATAAGGAAGAGCCTCTTAAAATAATGATCAATTCTAATGCAACAACGTTTGTAACGTTCATTTTGACTGGATAACGTCACTTTTTTACATGGCATCAATTGACAATTGATGCCATGGGACGTACCCGCAAGCGCAGACGGCATATGACAGATTTTAATTACATGTTTTAACGTTGTTTTCTGTCAGTTTCATTAGAATGGAGATAACAATATTGTATTTTAAGCTCCGATGGCATCAATTGGGGATTTGATGGTCGCAGATACCCGTTTACTGTCTCCGCTTAAACTTAATTTGCGACCATCAAATCCCCAATTGATTCCGTCGGAGCTTAAAATACAATACAGTTATCTCCTCATTAGAATTTGATTAAACCTACTTCTATTCCTTCTTCTAGTATGTCGTCGATGCTGTTGATTACCTCTGGATTGTCGCACGTCTTGATCTTCCTAAAATATTTCAATATTATATGTGATACCGGATGAAGAATTGTTTGGCTGAAATGGAGGGCGAGAAAATATTAAACAGATTCGACGTAAAATTAAGTGGTAGACCAGAAGACAGTAGAATCTAGTCTCTCAAAATAACGTTGACTAGAACAATAAAAATCGTATTTACAAATGACTAAAATTAGAATTATCTTTGTGCTATGAATGTATGTAAATGAAATGAGTGTTCCTACGTCAAAAACGTCATTATGATGTTGTTTCGGTATTCATTTGTTTGAATACGTTTTATTCAAATAGAACAAGCGAGGAAAATTGTTGTCTAGTTAGTTGGTAACTAGCCTTACCAATTTATATCTAAGGACATACATGTATCCGTCCAGGTGACATAAAACAATAAGATGTGGTATGATTGTCAATGAGACAACTATCCCCATAGACCAAAGGTGAAGATGTGGTATGATTGTCAATGAGATAACTCTCCCCCATAGACCAAAGGGTGAAGATGTGGTATGATTGTCAACGAAGCAACTCTCCCCCATAGACCAAAGGGTGAAGATGTGGTATGATGGTCAATGAGACAATTCTCCACCATATACCAAAGGGTGAAGATGTGGTATGATTGTCAATGAGACAACTCTCCACCCTAGACCAAAGGGTGAAGATGTGGTATGATTGTGAATGAGACAACTCTCCCCCATAGACCAAATGATATCGAAGTTAACAATTGTAGGTCACCGTACGGCCTTTAACGATGAGTGAAAAGTATACTGCATATCCAACTATAAAAGGCAACGACATGACAAATGCAAAACAATTAAAACGAGAAAAACTAGCAGCCTTATTTCTGAAGAAAATAACGAAAAAAAAACATAAATGAAAATCAGCAAACAAGCAAGAGCCACTAAATTATCGAATCTTGACTAGGGACAGGCACATACAGGATGTGGCGCGGTTAGACATGTTTGTAGGTGGTGAGTCGGGACATACATGTATATATCCATGCTATGGTCAAAGGGGTGCAATAAAAGCATTTTGTAAGTCAAGTCAGTACAATCACGATCTGGTAAACAATTAAACATAACTAAATAGCAATACAAGTTTTTTGAAGAACCAATGGCTTTTCATCATACATTCATTCCTGGAATCATCGACCAGTAGCGTCCAGTCAAGTGCCATATAGCTAATTTACAATACCGGGCTTTTTATTATACAATCATTCCAGGCATCATCGACCAGTAACGTCCAATCAAGTGCCGTATACCTAATTTACAATACCGGGCTTTTTATTATACAATCATTCCAGGAATCACCGACCAGTAACGTCCAATCAAGTGCAATATAGCCAAGGTACAATACAGGGCTTTTGTATTTCTCGACAAAAGAAATGTTGGTGTCAAATTTGCAATAAAATGCAGCGTAATCTAAAGCATAAAGCCTGCAGTCGTGCACTTGATTGAGAAATTATTTTTAAAGAAAACTTTTCTCGGAAATTTGCTCTTTTGTTTTAAAGTTTTCATTTTAATTGCAAAACTCTGCACGAAACAACACGTAATATAGTGACAGAGACAATACGTACAAAAGAGGGACCAAAGATATCAGAGAGACATTTTTATTCAAAAACATATATCGAAAATAAACTGAAATAATATGTACAAAATGTATCGTGTTGTAAAGGTTGAGGAAATACGCAGGTGACAACAGAAATCACCTGAAAAAAAGATAAATCTACAAGAACTCCATAAAAAAAGAAATTAACACAAAACACGGGAAACTAAACGATAGATCAACAAGAATCCCACTAAAACAACAAATACAAAACAAGAAACTGAAAGTTAAACAAACAAGAACCAACACACAAAAAGAACATATGTGCAGACTTTGCTGCATGGGAAGAATAAGCAGCTCCTCTCAAATTTGTTCTTAAACGATCAAAAGAACATAAGGACCTCATTAAATTCTATTTCCGGTTCATATCTACGTTTGTAAATGTATGTATAACCAACACAATTGTATTAAACAAACATGTAGATTTCTCATACAACATCTTCCTATATGTATTTTTAAACTGCCTTTTAAGAACTTGCATAACAGTAGATAATAACAACCTCTGTTTGTAATTAAGGAAAAAAAAACATATATGATGAATATCGTGGTTTAACAGTTGATTGAATATTAGTCCAGAAAACTGTTTTGAATTTTATAATTTTAATATTTAATAATGATAAGTTCAAGTTTCATTTTGGGAACCTCTTAGAGGTCCATGTACATGCCATTCCCATTTCTATATATAAAAAAACAGACTACGTTTTGGAATAAAAAAAAAACATAAACGTTGAAACGGAAAGAATAAATAGCATGATAAAATAATATATGTACATTGTCGAGAAAACATGAAATTGATTTTACTCACTAACGGGAGAAATGCACGGTGAATTTTCGCTTATCATACTGTATATATATATATAGTATAATTTTATATAATCATTTCACTGTACATATATATTGAATATAAATGACCGGATATAGGAAGATGTGTTGTGAGTTCCAATGAGACAACTCTCCATCCAAATAACAATTTATAAAAGTAAATCATTGGTTTCTTATAGTGATGACTGACTGACTTAAATCAGAATAGGTTTTACATAGATGTATTAGTACTTTGATTAACTAAGAAAATTAAACATTATCAACATAAATAGGATATTTTATATTTGTTCTGCTGTTAAGAAAAATCACTCATTATCCGCCCAGTTTAAAAAAAAATGAATTTATTACTTTATAAATTTAGTTCGCCTGAATAAATGATACAAAAATTTAATGAGATATGATCAAACTATTTATTTTCTTTAATTTAGAGAAGGAAACCGCTTTGTTCGCTTTCGCTATTTGTCCCCAAAGATCGCCTTAGAAATACATTCTGTTTTACAAAATAATGAGCTATGCTAAAATATTAATTCATCTCGTTTGAAAACTTTTTAAACAGTCGATTGTCATATTGGCAATTGTACAACATCCTTGTATTTGATATCTTGTCATATGATTGAGTATTATGACCACAGAATAGATGGGTAACTACTCATGCATTCCTGAAGAGGATAGTTATAACATTTGCTTCCCTTTGAATGTATTGTTCTCCGTAAAGTTAATACAAGTCCAGTAGTAACCCGGATATAACCGTAAGTTTCAATGAGAGATTATATATGAGCATGATGATAAAGCAATCTAGAGGCAAGAAAAACCAAAAGACACATGGCATGTTAAACTTCACCAATAGGTATATAAGCGTATGCAAACTATGTCTTAGTCCAATAATCTGAGTCAAAGAAAAAAAAAGGAATAGAAAATTTCAAAGAATTTTCACTGATATTATTAGCATATAAATGAAGTGGCGGCTATCAGGACTGGCTCAATAATACGGGGAACATTTTTTCGTAGACCATTTCTCTATGAGTTTAATCACAAGCTCTAAAATGAATTTAAACGTTTTAATTGCGGAATTCACAGTTCTTTTTCTTTTTATGTTCGAACAGCATCAGACGTGCGTCCAGCATTTTCGTGTATGCTTAATGTTTCTTATTTGTGTAACATTGCGTCGATAAACAATTTCAAAACCAAGCCGAATCTCTTTGGTTAACTTGAATGGTAATTTGCACAAATGATATAAGTCTTTTTAAATCTGACTGTAAATCAAAAGCAAACACAATATGTAACTCTTAGTTTAAGTCAACTTTCCATACATTTGTATCATACAATGCCCAATTCAATCAGGAATGGAATTTACAGTTAACCAGCTTCGTGTGTTATCCACTAGGTTCTAGCAATATTATAACATGTTTCTTTTAAATATATGATCAATTAAAAAGTGTCAAAAAAAGGCAATAATACAACATTTATTTGCTTTTGGAACATTTGGAGTATTTATCCAAAAAAACGTACAAGGGAGAACCAAATATAAAGTTCAGTTTAAAGTGAAGGTAAATTTGTATAGGTAATCTTTTTTTTATTTCCAATGTTCCATTAAATTATCTAAAGCTCAATATTGTTTGATTTTAAATGAAAATGTGTAAAATTTCAAATAGGTTTTAACAATTAATTGATTGTTCTTAACCTGACAAGTTTGTTTAATCCTAAAAATCAAACTCTAGTGCGCACAATTAACATAACTTACCAAATGTCGCTTGACAAACGGCAGAGGCTGCTCAGAATCTTCTGACTGGTTTTGCAAATGTTTTATTTGTTTCTGAAGAGCTGCAAAGCTTAAATGCAAGTAAAAGCAATATACCAGGACGCTAACCAACGTAATCCCAAAGCAACACTTCAAACCAAAACGGCTGCACAACGTCCCAGATTTACTTTTTACTTCAGTAACCAAGTCAATGCGAGTTTCCGGTCGCTTTGGCACAGTTTTGCACTCCATTTTAGGTAAACATCAATTTGGGATTTTCCCGTCCTCCCAAATTTCCTACATTTCAATTTTGGTAACACTTGATCAAAAACATCAACATTTATTTAAAATCCAGACAACAACATGCAAATTATATAGGCGGAGCAAATCCTCCATGGTTTTAAAAATTGAAGTTATGCCTCTTGCACTTAGTATAGATATTTATAAAAAGGATGACAAAACGAAATAAAATCTGAGTATATAAGGAGATTGCAATCATGGATTGAAGTTAACAAATATTTACAGACATCTGTCATGTCAAAGTGATATTCGTTAAAAACAACATTCACACAGTTTGATTTTTAACCGAAGTAATCCTTGGAAGAATTTATTTGATGAACCATAATGAAATTTGTCTTTCGGCACAAGTTTACTTTAAATAAATGGTTCGTCGTTTGTTACTTTTTATTTCTCCTCTACAATAAAATTCTAATTTTGATAGAACATACGCGGTGGTGAGGGATTTATATCTTTAAGAGTTTTCATTGTCAATTGAACATTTTAAATTACGATTGAAATGCTATGTAATGAACCCTTATCTTGCTTTTATTGTGTCTAAAAGTTTGAAAAGAATAAATAAAACGCGAATCATATAATTTGTAATGAGATGGAATGAAATTAATGGAAAAAAATCTTACAATACGTAATATTCTCATTATTATATTACTTAATATAACAAAACGAATTGAAATATCTTAAGTGCTTTCAAATCGATTGTGCTTTAAACGAATAGACATACACCCTTATGGTTTAACTACTATCGAATTAAACCTTATATATATAGATCTTACAAGATATATTTGATACAGATAGTGATAATATCAAAGTTATGTAATATAAATGGCATCAATTGTCAAGAGGGTCACGTACATGTACAAAATGCTATACTTATCATTGTAAGGCTTCAAGGTCGTATGTCAGTTATAACTATTTACCCTTGCTTTTTGTTGACATTTTTGACAGTCAAAAAAGGATACGAAAAATATTGCGTTTTTCTATAGAACGAATTATTCATAATATACATATACCATAAATATACCTTAGCTTTTAAATACACAAATATTTAAATACAAATATAAAGACTAGCTCCTCATAAATGAAATTAAAATTTAGAGATAGTTAAAAATAGAAAAAAATTCAATAACACTGTATAATCAGAATTGAAACTCAAAAATAAAATCAAACATCTGGATAAAATAAAAGAACATTAGACAACTAGAACCGACAATCTGGAAGGAAACTATCAGGAAGCGACAATTAGAACTTAAAATCTGTAAGGAACAAAACAACACGATTATTACAATTTAGAACTGTAAATCTGAAGGAACCGACGCAACAATTCGAACGGAATATCGCATTGAACGACAAATATATGTGACGTATAAAATTTTCTGACGTCAGTCACACAAATCGATGAATGTGAATGTAATAGCTGTGTTTGTGTTCTGTTAAATTGTTCCTTTAAAATTGTTATACGATGATGACTGATGTACCCATATTTTGACTATTTTATTTATTGTGTCTGTTTAGTTAACGCATCAATGTAAATATAACGGAATTTGATGAGACTGTCATCAAAGTGAGAGGGTTAGCGCTATAAAACCAGGTTTAATCCACCATTTTCTACATTTGAAAATGCCTGTAGCAAGTCAGGAATATGACAGTTCTTGTCCATTCGTTTTTGATGCGTTTTGTTATTTGATTTTGCCATGTGATTATGGACTTTCCGAATTGATTTTCCTCTAAGTTCAGTATTTTTGTGATTTTACTTTGTTCAGAGAGGCACACAAAAACACTGAACAACAAGAACATAAAACGTTGGAGGAAATTAAACAACATACGAGAACTGATAATATGGGAGTAACCAAGCAACAAACAACACCTCGAACTTAAAATCTGGAAGGAACTAAACACCAAAACAAAGTGCACGTACAATATGGGAGGAATCAAACAATACACAACCAACAGAACTTAAAACATTAAAGGATCTAAACAACACAAACACAGTAACTATTAATTAAATCTTGAAGGAACCAAACAGCATACGAAAACGAGCACTGCAATTCTTGAAGGACCAAACAAGGAACTAAACACACCAACTAGTCTAAGAACTTGAGACATGAAAAGAACTAAACAATACACAACTACGAGAACTCAAAATCTGAAAGGAACCAAACGTCAAACGATAACTAGAACTGAAATCCGGGAGAAAACAAACAGCCCGTGACAGCGAGAATTGAAAATCTGGTAGGAACTAAACAACAAATGACAACAAGAACTGAAAATCAAAACAAAACAAAACAACATACAAAAATAGAAACGGAATATAAAGAATACAATAACTTGAACTAAATATCTAGAAGGAAACTCAATCAAACACCTTGATTAAACTGTGCATATGTAGACAAATCAGCACAACAAGCCAACTAGAACTAAACATGGAGCCAGGAAGAACTAAATATTGCGAAAGCACTTTAACTATATACGACAACCATAGATAACCACCATACATGTTTCTCAAGCAAGGCAACCGTTGTAGTGATGAGTTTTCATTCTAAATGTGCAGATCTGGTTGGTTTGAAAAGTTGTTAAGCCAAGGGGTTGAGTTTTGAAATAGGTCCCATATTACATGAAAAATGCTCCTGTCGGCATGCGCCTCATATAGTCCCTGTAAACCAGTTCAACCTTCACGAGTGGTTTATCGCCTATAAATAAAGGCAATCCTAGTACACCGCTATTCAGCATTCGATTGAAAGAAAACAAATCCGGGGTACACACTTAAACCAAAAAAACACATGAAACAGCTATGTAACAAAGTAACAACACTACCAAACAAAGGAACAAAAGTACCACTAAAGGTGCAACAAAAACAAACGCCAATATACAATTAAACGAACTATCTGAAAACAACATCCTAATCCTCACTTGGTACAGGACACTTTAAAAAAAGATCGTGAAACTGTTTTAACTTACTTTTCTAATTAACATATACATCTGTACTAACGTTTGTTTATTAAAAACCTTCTGAGAGTTCGAATTATGAAATTATAGGTGATAATCGAGACCTTTCAAATATTTTCAACAGCTGAATTAAACTTTATATGTTCTTAATTTTTATGCGAATAGTGTTCACAAAATATGAATGTCTGCCAGGTCGAAGTCTGTCATGTCCAATTTTGAAGGAGATTGGTTCGATTGAATCATTAATTTATTTTGACCTTTTAACCATGCATACATTATTTACATGATATTCTTTTAATGCCACACTAATTTGAGACTACGGAATGTCAATTATAACTATTTAAAAACAGCAGAGTGACTGACGCCGAAGGGAGATATATGCTAACAGGTAATTCAAATTTGTATTTTGACTTTCCTTGTTTCAAAGATTTTATATTTTAAATATAAGATGCAACTCAATGTTTGGTCGTATTTTGTTTTAATTTACAATAGATATTAAAATTGCTCATTGCTATTATGTAATCAAAAATATATAAGAATAATTTGATAAATATGTAAATAGTAATAAGCAATTCAGTATTTTCTGCTATTAACATCATTGCAATTGTTTTTAAGATTGTACTTTAGGGTATTAATGCTGAGAGTGAAATTTTCTGATGAATATTATTTTTATCTAGCTAATTTAAATGATATAAATTTATATATCTAAATGTTTACAGAATTAAATTAGTAAAATTCGAGACGATGATGCCGATATGAAGAAAAAAAATATTCACTACTTTCGATATTTATATATATATATATTGAGCAGAATTCTTTTGTTTATGGACTTATTTGATTCCAGCTGACCCCTAAAGTAATGAACTGTCCCTCATCCGTGCCGTAAGCATGTCCTGCATATTTCCGTTTGACCACTCAGTAGTACTCTGTGATTTGGGATGTATTGGCTTCCCGTGATTATGGCAACATAAGCATTGATCCGGGTATAAACAAAGCTTGAAATGAACGACTTTTGTCATTTTGCGGTTTATGAATATATTGAGAAAGCATCAATTAAATTAGCAGTCATGTTCCAAGCGCTTTTAACATGAGAGCTCTTATAAAATTAAACTTTAAAATGTGATCTTGGTACCCAAGAAGACAATATAGTGCCCATCTTATTTTGATCAGAAATGCATTTAATCAACCAGTCCTCTTCCGTATAACACTTTGGAAAAAAAAAACGTTTTTGTTTCTGGTGCAACAAAATTGTTGCCCTTATTCAAATTTCTATTTCGCAAAAATTCAAGAAATTTTAATCGCTCAAAGGCTCATAATCCAGAACTAGATGGTATTTTAGAAAATTTATATATTCAATAAAACCGATAGAAATATATTTTGACCAGCAAAGATTCATATCTACAGTTATCCATTTTGTGATCAGCTCTAACTGGATCGATTAGGGAGGAGATAATTTATTTTCTTTACATAACTTTCAAGTAAGTTCTGCTTTAAATATGAACATTTGATATCATTTAAAGGAATGTGTATTAAATTTTCGAAAATATTTTTTCTAAATTTTGTACATGTATTTGGAATATAAAAGACAAATTCGCAAGTTTAAATAAAGGCAATAGTACTATACCACTGTTCGAAACTCATAAATCGATAGAAAAAAAAAAACAAATCCGGGTTACGAACTTAAATTAAAACTCATTACCTAAAATAATGTTTGGCAATAGGCTGGATAATCTTCATCAGATTTTAGGAAATACGCTCAATGTCTAAAAATGTCAGGCAGTAACTTAATACCTCTTAAATAATTTGTTGCATGGATATAAGCTTAATGCATAATTCACTTATTGCCGCTAACATGTACCATTAAACACCGAATCAATTTTTTGAAGATAACCATTCACTGCCTTTGGTACATATCTTAATGTTTAGATAATAAAATAAGTAAATTAAAAAAGAAGAAACAAAAAAAAAAAGGAATAACAAACAACTAAAAATAACCATCACGGGGGAATGGGTTTTTAATTTATATGACTTTTATACTGGATAGTTAATTGAAAATTGAACACCCCTTCCCTCATCAATATAGCTATAAAAATGAAGGGATCCATGGTTATGAAATTAATTAATTTATTGAAATGATTGTTTTATGATTGACCATGCACTGCCTTCAATGGGTATCTGAATGTTAAGATGATGAGTTAAGTAAATTACAAGACAATTTTGCATTTGTGCAGATCTCCGTTCATAGCCTTTGGTTTATTTATCCCATGTTTAGATAATAAAGTTATGAAATTTTAAACTATTAAAGTAGAGATGACCATCCACTGCCTTGTATATACATATCTAAATGTTAAAAATAAAAATGATAATAGAAAAAAAAAGAGTAAATTTTGAGACGATATGACCATTGTGAAAAAAAACATTAACTGCCTTCGATATTTATATGAATGTAAAATGATACAACTAGTATATTTCTAATTATTTATCCGTTTCGTTGACTATTGAACAGTGTTAGACTCCTATTGCCGTTTTTAAACTGATTTTTATTATTAAGCTGAATGTTTTCGTAAAACAAAAGCAGGAGAAAATAAAAAAAAAAAAACAACAAGAAGATAACCAGCATGGTTGAATGCCTTTAGATTCATCTGACATTAGTACCGGATAGTTTAATTGAAATTGGCACCTCTCTCCCGCCATAGTAAATCAGATTTATATATTTGTTTCCTTCAGTAAAAGTACCCATGATGAGCAAATTTTTTAATTCATCTAACATTGCGAGACGCAAACAATTTTCACAATCATTAACCTTTGAAAATAAACTTGTAACAACGTAATTTGAACAAAGACAATCTGAACAAGAACTATCTTTAAAAAAGATATCCGACGTATTTAAATTTGAGTATATGTTTAAAACTATCATTTCGATAACCTTCAGAAGCACAAAGATACCATTTAAATAACGTTTTCTCCGTTTGTGTTTAGTATTCTCGGTCCTCGTATCTTTCTGTTTACATTCATTAAAACCCCGCGGAAATCTCACATGCGTAGGTGCGTTCTAAAAGTCATGTACGTTCGTACAACAAAGTTTACATTAAAAATTATATAAATGTCCCGAATAAACAGCTGTCACGGATGCAAAGAGATATTGGAGAAACAATTATTTTAATAAAAATAAAAATCTTTGTAAGATCTAGTTCAAATATTTATAGTTTTTCACTTGCTTTCCATCACGATATAATTAACGAGACGTTTTTTCAAACACAACCAAATCACCCACCATGACAGCATTTTGTCAAATCACAGAAAGGATTTTCGAGCATGCGTATTCTGTTGCCATAGTTAATCTTCCTTAAGTTCAAAGGGCACAAACCGAAACTATGCCGACTACGTCGGAAAAAGAAGGTCATGATCATTTGAGAACAACGATCAATGTTTTTTTCTGTAATATGTTGTCAAATATTGAGGTTTCCTTAAATAAAAAGCCTATTAAAATTAGCACTTGGGTTTAACAGTTTACAACTTTTTATTGTAGGAGTATTTTCTCGACGGGTGCCACATGTGGTGCTGGATCTGCTTAAACCTTCCGGAGCACCTGAGATCACCCCTAGTTTTTAGTGGGGTTCGTTTTTATTCTTTAGTTTTCTATGTTGTGTCATGTGTCCTCAATGCTCTTCAACTTTGTACTTGTTTGGCTTTATAACTATTTTGAAATGAGCGTCACTGATATGTCTTATGTAGACGAAACGCGCGTCTGGCGTACTAAATTATAATCCTAATACCTTTAATAACTGTGTACTATTGTTTGTGTGTTTGCCTTTTTCATTTTTAGCCATGGCCATTGTCAGTTTATTTCCGATTTATAAGTTTGACTGTCCCTCTGTTATCTTTCGTCCCTCTTTTCTCAAAATATTATAAAGGAAACATATGAATACATAATTCGAATAAAAAATGTTCTACATCGTAAACTTTTGCAACATGCATTGTGTGCATAACCGTTGTGATCTATCTATGATGTGTTTTTACGAAGTTGTCCGTATTTATATTACGGGTAATAATGGCACTTATACTGATCTCGCACAATGCTTTCCTATTTTTAAATTATATGAATTCAAAATACTTCTTTTACCAATATTGTTTTTAATTGAAAATTAAGTCAACAGTTTATCTCTGGTGCAAGAGTATTTTCCTAAATCCTTTCCAATAATTTAGAAAACTTCTGATAATTTATCCTTACCCATATTTCATAATTGACAAACATTAGTATTTAAGTTTGGTTAGTCTAGTTTTTTAAGTAAAATCTTAATTTTTAATTGAAAAACGTTGTGTTGTTTTTAGATGTTATTATTTGTTATATGCATTATATAATAAACTTTTTTTAATTTCTTTAACATGTAAGCTTATTTCAACATAGCCAATAAGAATGAACAGTATATAGCGGAAATCTCCCTAATTTAGACATAGTAGCAAACTACCTTGCTTTTCTGTTTACCATAAGTATATATCTCATTAATTTTGTATAGGATTTTTCAGATGTATCTTTCAAATAAACATTTTCATATGACAGTTGTTACCCATTGCTTTGACCCGTTTGAGCTTTTCCATTAAATTACGGACTTTCCGTTTTGAATTTTCCTCGGATTGCGATATTTTTGTTATTTTAATTTTTCCCAAGATGTGTTTTTCTCTTACAAATTGTTTATAGTTGACAACATTCCACATAACTCACGGTTATACATCAAAATAGGCGAAAGTGTATGTTTATAGTTTGTACATATGCATTAGAGTTCAGACAAATGATTTTATGACTCTAGGCATTGTTGAAGTTTAAAATAAGCTTAAAAAGATATATCATTCAAACATCATATCAATTAGGTTCTTCCACTTGTCCTCTTGTGTACCTGTGCTATGTTTATGGGTGATATCTGCGGTTTAGTCCGTTTTTTCTCTTTGACAAATTTCCCGTCTTCATTCTGAAATTCTATTAAAAATGTCCACAGTAACGAGAAAACAACTACTTGACAATTCAATAAACAAAACCTGAATCCTCCAAAAACAAAGAGGTCCTAACAAAGTAAATTACATCACACAATACACCATACATCCATACATTACAGGCAAACGAAATATTAGAGTTAAGTACGCATTACCCCCCCCCCCTAATACAACCTTGGCTATATGATGTAAAAGTTTTTAAAAATCCAAAATAACCAAATCTGCACAGTGAAGTTTTCAAAAGAATTACCCCCAGTGTGAATAAGGAAATGAAAATTGGCACATAGTTTGGACTAACAGGGTCAAAAGAAGCTTGCAAAGACATAATGTCTACGCATTCGACGCACTCTGGGGTTGTTGTATGTTCATGTTTCTACTAACCTTGAACAATTATATGTTAGATTTTGTTAATCGATTAGCTAAAACAGACTTGTACTCAATTGTCTATTAAATTCTAGGAAACGGGCGTTAACTGGTTGTATTAAGTTTTTCAAGTACATATTCATAGTCTATGCATTGTCTTATTTGATAAATATAAACACATTTTCAAACTTGATACTGTGAGCGTAACCTTAATGCAAAAAACAAACCGACAAATTGTATCAGTAAAGTACGAAGCAAGGTTGAATTTCAATAGCAGAAAATATTCTTTTTCTTACTCAGAAATAGTTTATAAATATAATTAACAGAATATTTAATATTCCTCTAGAACCAAATAAAAACATCCAAATAATACAGCCTTTTACAAAATCGTGATATATTTTCAAATGTTACATGTAATGTCAAAATTTGTTAGAAAATATAAAAATAAAACATAATACTACATTGCATTTATTTATTTTTGCATTTGCATATTTATAAGAGTTTTATTACAATCTACATTAAACAAGGTTATAGTACATATTTACATATTTTACATTTACCAATATATACACCATATTCAAACTTTGCATTGATCACAACAACAATAAGGAAACAATAAGATGAGAATGATGTGAAACACTTAACCGTCTATTTTTCACAACATCAACAAAGCATTGCAGGATAATATTCAGACAAATCGATTTGAGTTTGGGTTTTGAATATCAAAAGTTAGTAACAAGTCGTTTCTGTATTAATTGACATACATATTGCACTCAAAACATATAAGATGTCACAAAAAAGAAAGGTCTAAAGCTTTTACGTATTTGCAACTGTTCTAGATTATCGTCGAGCATAGTGCACATACATTGTGAACGTTAATTTGTAATTAAGTTAGTATAAGATCAGTTATTTCAAACTTGATATTCAGTGTAAAACAAACTTAAACGACTCAGAAGAATTTCTCTCATAATCATGACTTAGTACATTTTGCTATTTATCAAAGCTCTAATGCAAAACCAATCCTTCTTTTGTATCCGTTTGTTAATTAGGAACGATTGTGTACTAAATATTGCTTACTTAAGTTTGATAAGTCCAAAGAAGGACGCATTGGGTTCAAAGTAAGCCATTACCCCTTCCCTCTGATCATGACGCAATCGTATGGTATCCCTTTTATCAAACTGAAATAGTCCCATAGTAGAACAGGAAGTGTATCTTTTAAGATAATTGTGGTCGTCAGTATTTGATGTGTCTCTAAAGAAATAACAACTCGCTATTTTCTCTTTTTTGTTCTTTTCAATGCTGTACGACTGATTTCCATGTCCCATTAGGGTTATCTAAATTGAAAATGAAATGAATTATTATATTTGTTTATTGTTTTAAATGCAATACATATATTATCGAATGAATTCCGTGGTGTTGTTTTTAGAATGTCCTGGAATCTCTTTGGTATTTTGTGACAATTTTTAATTGCAAATTATTTTTCACAGAAAATGCATGATACAAATGTTTATATACATTTAAATTTCGAAATCTATTTTACATCCATTCAATATTTAGTTTTGAATACCGCTTACATATTGTGCATTAAAATTAATGTTTTGTGTGGTATGCATTCTATATTTTGTTTTTGGTTGTGAATTTTGTATACAACGTTTTTAGGCGACATTGTTGCTGTTACACTGCACGTTATCTCGGATATAAGTACCCTGCCAGATAATGATTACTTAGATTTGTTAATACTTGAGAAACTTAGAACAAACAGTTAGCTCTATAAATCAATCAGGAGCTCCTGATAAAAATACAATTAATATTATTTTTTCATACGCTACTTTGGGTGATATCAGGAGAACAATTTGTTATGTTTATTTCGCATTTATAGGTGTGCAAACTATTACTGAGTACTGATTCTAGTTCAAAGTTTTGCATTTCATTCTCTCAATGTTAATGTAATTGTTTTGCATAAGGGCTAACCTGCGAATACAAAAAATATAGTCCCTTGTTTTCAATAGTGAGTTCTCCCGTCTGAAGATTCAAGACAAATCCACCTCTTTTAGTAAAAAGACTTTTTTTACCGCCTTTTCTTTCCCATTTTATCCAGTTAGCTAATTGCCATTTGTGAAATACTCCTGCAAAATTATCTGAAAACATTGTAAACGGTTAATAATGAAGTGCAATTATTCATCTTGTGCAAAATTAAAAACAAAAACCTCATAATCATGAAAATAGACGAAATCCGAACAAAGCAGCGTGCAAACCAGGGGAACAAATTTAAAAAAAAATAATCTGATCTTCCTTATTTTAATAGCTATTTTGTTATTGGATATTAAAAATAATTATGGATGCAGCTAGAAAGATGAATTAAAAAATTGTTTATAATTTTTGTCATACACAAATTAATTGTTCTACTAGAAATATGCTAATTGTTATTATTTAAATGTAGAGAAATAGAGTATTGATGCATTTATAAGGAAAAAAATATATATCATTTACAAACGCCAACATCCTGAAGCAAAATTAAACGGAATTGCATTTATACGGTTATAAAGTAAAAGCATCTTGACCTATACACATCATTCTATACAAAATAAATGCACACTTCCATCAACTATATTCTTTGTTCAAACACGAGACACGTTTGTTACTTATACTAGGCCGCTCTTCTTTGTTCGAGTATGTTAAATATGATTCCGAAAAAGACAACTATCCTATATTTTCATAACGATCATGCTTTAATTCAAATAGTTTTTAATATGATGAAAAATTAATTCTTACATTTAAAAAAAATCACACTCTTTTAACACTCAATAAATATATATTTTGAAAATTTTATGAAAATAAAACAAATTTCATAATGAGAGGAAATATGGCCTAACAGGGTTTGATATACTCAAAGACCTAAATTTTAAGTCCTGATTATGACATGCCAAAGGAAAGTCAGAACACATGCATTAAAATATTCTTTTTAACTCAATGTCAAAGGCTTACAAAAATGTTTGGTACGCACAGATACATTCTGAGTTTACTACAATAACTTGAACCTAACTAGATAGGTTTTATTCATATATATTTGAGCTTGTTGTAGTAATTTTTTCTGTCATAAAAAATGTTCTATGGAAGTCTATGGAAGTTATAGACAGTGATCAGTACTTTTGTCTCATTTCATGAAAGAGGTTTTTTTGCAATCTGCGATCTTGAGATATAAGATTAGTTGTTTTGTCTGTAAATTTACTGATTGTGTCCTATTACCTATCGTGACTGAGTCTTAGTTTACATGGCGGTGATACAGGAATATCAGAAAACGCCTATCATGTTGACCTTGTTCATTAAAGGTCCATCTGAGTGTCCTCGTATTTGTCTCTCATTTGGTGTGATTTGAATATTGTCTCTTATTTACACGAAGCGGTAATTTCTGACTTGACCTAAGACTTGTGAGTTTATTACAGCACAATATGATATAACGACAATTACTGGACCTAAACCTGTGAATTTGTTACAGAACAAGAACAATATAATATAACGACAATTACCATGCGGTAGAGTGTATTGTTCACCTCTTCGGCCTTCATATTGAACTGCCACTAATGTAGGTGACTACAACAAAATGGCAACTATTTATCATGTCTTCATGTACGCCTCTAATTAAAATAAATCGACGCTTGAAACAACAAAAAAAATAATTGCAGAATTCAACAATTACAAAATTACTTTTGTTAGCAAAACGTGTAAAGTTAGCTTTTTAAAATCTTTTAGTTTTGTTTCAAGCGCAGATAATCTTCTATTAATATATTAACATGTTATTTTATGACTCCTGACAGAATGCGTCATAAGCGTGTTCCCTATGTGCAAATTGAAAAATACAAAATGTAACTAGCAAGTTAGATTAAAATCGAATACATTGTTTTAATATGAATTAATTTTGTCCATTTTATTTTTACCAAAGTATTAAAATTACTTTAGGTTCGTTTTCGGTAAAGATATGCTTTTTATTTTATCATAACCAAATAAAAGCTATGCATTAAGTTTTTAAATTGAAAATTGCTTCCAATTAATTTTCTTGTGAAAAAAAACCCACCAGAAATCAGATAGAAATTTCAAATGTTTAAGTTTCAGGCACTAAGTAATACATGATTAGCATGATAAGTTGAAAAAGAAAAATAACTAGATATTTAGGCGTTTGACTCAAAATTCTTATAATGTTCCTACTAATATTCGTGGTCATGCAGTTTCATCCGTATTTTATATTTTTTCTTTTTAAAGAAATATTATCTATTTGATGTTTGATTTCAAATGGTTCGTATTGATTGTTGAAAAGAATATGGGAAGCTACAAAACTCTGTGCGGCCGATACCCATAAACAAATATACTTTATGTGACCCCATTACCTAAATTTATCATAGTTAAACTTGATGCACCTGATACGTGGCCTTGATTAACAAAAACAACTCTTTTCGTTATTTAGAGATAACATGTAACAATTGAACATTTACTTATTAAAACAGGGATTACCAGCGCATTTTATTTCATTCTAACTTGCTAGTTGTATGGCAAGCCTGCTTTAAATCTCATTCTGCAAAGCAAATAGTTAAAAGGAGAAGCATGGAAAATGGATATTATGATTACCCTCAGGGGAATGTTGGCCACCATATCCTTCTATGTGTACAAAAGAATCCTACAATGAAAATAAATTATTCTACATACATGATTTCATATGCTTTTATATGAATTTTATCATAAGCACCAGGAAAAGGTTGTGAACAGCGACATACTACTGTTATCTTCTTTATGATGATATAATTTAATGAACTAAACTAAATCTCGTTTGTACACAGAGAAGATCTGATGACAAACGTTACCCAAAGTGTGATTAAATGATAAACACAGAATATAATTTATTACATTTACCCTTTGGGTAAGCTTCGCCACCAGTGCCTTCTATGTGTATATATCGTTCCTACAAGATATCTGTAATTTGAGCATAATATAAAAAAAGAAGATGTGGTATGATTGCCAATGAGACAACTCTCCGCAACGGCCCAAATGACACAAATATAAGTAACTATAGTTAACCGTAGGGCCTTCAACAATGAGCAAGCCCATACCACAAAGTCAGCTATAAAAGGCCTCGAAATTACAAATGTAAAACTATTCACACGAGAAAACTAACGGCCACATTATGAACAAAATTACTATATTAGATAAATGTATTACCGACTAGACTGATATCAAAAATCAAAAATTTATAATAAAAACTAAAAATATTGCTTACTTTTGTGAAATTAGCTGTCAAGTGTGACAAAGGTTGAACAGTAAAATATGGAACTCGTCAAAAATAAATCCATCTTAGTATATTCAAGTTATTTTAAATTCTATACGTTTTACAAACGTTGGCATTGTCATTTTTCAAAATGCTTTTATGCGATGGATTTCATTTGACAAGTATATCAATACATAAAGATTTTGAGGTATCGTGCTTATTTTTAAAGAATGCAGATGAAAATGGTGAATATACAATTTCATAGTAAAGCCTCACGGATAGCGCTTAAATCAACTTTTTTCGTTAGGAAAGGTTTTAAAAATATGCATTTTCAATTGTTATGTTTATATAAGCAGCAATATAAACATGTGTCTGTTATGTGATTAAGAATAATTAAAAGGAAAAGAAAAACAAAGCTATGATAATCAACGGAACATTGAACGTTCATGGCCGCGTCAACTATTATCTACCTTGAATCTATATTGCTTCCCTTTCATAGTAACGGTAATATATGCATAATAATTCTAAATATAGGTTTCTGGAATTTTTGTGATGTATATATAGTTTTTATGAAGTCTGATTTATAAATATTTATACATATAAGTAGCCTGTTATTTCGGTTAATAAGTTTAGATCATGAACACCATCTCAGAGTAGAGGTACTTGTAAGTATATTCAAAATATCATATTATTATTTTTTTCGGAATTATTTAGTTCTAAGTAAATTTGTAAAAACAGATTCAACGTTATAAAAAGTTGAATTTTGAAAACGATTTAAAATAGATCTGAATTGGAAAGAGAAGTTGAATTATACTGTTGAGGATTAAACAGGATTCTGATAGATTCTAAACAACAGTTATTTGTCATTCAATATCAATATAACGGGTTATCGTTTAAGTACAAAATAGGGAAGAACATTAGTTTTAATGTAATGATAATCACTGTATATATATAATGGCTAATTAATTGGTTTTTCAACATAGACAGTATATCAATGGGTATATATTTTAAAGTAATCTTGAATCAGAGTTATCCTTTACAAAGATAGTATATCATTGGGTATACATTTTAAAGTAATCTTCTAATATCATTGTCCTAGGAAGACAAAAATAGTAAACAAAGGGGCAATAAAACACAATCTTATGGTTCTATAAGAGAAACATATAGAAAAGGTAATAACAGTGCAATAAAAATGGAACTTTTAATGTTGTTAAAAAACTTAATGTTGAGACCAAAAGTTTAAACATCATTATGTTGTTCCCCGTGAGGACAACAACATATTTCTTCCTATCTACACTCCCAATTACTTAATAAATACAAGTATGGAAAAAAGAAAATCACAAAATAATACTGAACTAAAAAAAAAGTCAAAACGGAAGTCCCTTATCAAATGGCAAAATCAAAGCTCAAACACATCAAACGAATAGACAACAACTGTCATCTTTTTGACTTGGTACAGGCATTTTCTGATGTAGAAAATGGTGGATTGAACCTAGTTTTATAGTTAGCTAAACATAAATAGATTGAGTTAAATATTTATATTCGATATGATTATATTATGAAAATGAGACGTTCTTCTACCCTTCAAAATTTTCCATCTGACTACCTGAAAATGCTGACCTTTAGAAAATTGGGTGTTTGTTAGTTTGTAAACTTCATGACATAGACATTTCGATTATTGTCAAAATTTACGGTTCAAATAGAATATCCATATCAAATTGTGCCAACTCATTTATGTTCTACTTAATACCTATCATGATAAGTTAACATGGCATGTCAAAACAAACTACCCGTAAACGGGTATAAATGCACCGGGTATATTATTGATCTATTTTCAAATTATGATATGGATTATCAAATTTTGGTATAACCTTTGACCTCAACAAGGAAGCTAATGTGATTGGATAATCATTATCCAATCCTTCAAAAGGGTACAATCTAGTTTTATTTGTACACATTAATTCAAATACACAAGTTCAATATTCCTTATACAGTTCCATTAAAACCGTCTATAAATATTTATAAAATCAAGGTCAGATCTACAGAGAGTATCTAAGTCTTTAATGTTTGTAGACTTCTCAGTACAAAATGTTTGCCGACGGTGTTTAAAAAAGAAAGGGTTTAATTTAAAGTATCGATGGAATTAATATACATAGTAACATTAATGTTTTTATGGCGATATCACTATCAATATTCGTATTCACAATTCATTTATTATCATAACAAATGGTCCTTCAAAACGAATACATAATGTGAAAGTTTTGATATGATATTCCTGAGTGACAGGTCCCCTATAATTGAGGAAAAAACGTATTTTTAGCATAAGGAAATGCATGCAACAAAACTGGACTATGACAGCTGCTATCCATTATTTTAATGTGTTTGAGCATAGGATTTTGCAATGTTATGATGGACTTTCTGTTTTAAATTTTTCTAGGAGATTGGTATTTTTTGTTATATTACTTTTAGCGTAAGAGATTATAATTTTGATATCTTGGATGAGTTTATTATTCTTATGATTTTTGTTTGACGTTTTTACTGCACTTCTGTATTTGAAACGTTTTGGTCTAGTTTCTGTTAAAACTGAATATAAATATTGCATTTGATAAGGTCTCCAAGAGCTAGGTGAAGGTTAATACATGAACCATAATTAGAGAGAACACAATTGACAAAGGTAAACAAAATATATATTTAACCCAGTTTTTGTGACCAAATTATCAACGGAAGTTTAAATTAAATTTCAATAGCTATAAGAAAGACTGAACTTAAGCTTGTTTGTAATAAGTCTAATGGGCGGTTTGATATTTACAAATAAATGAGGTTGTTTATCTTTAACATTTGTGACGAGTTTTTCACACTTTTCATTAATTTTATAAATTTACTTTTTATAAGATTTTGTACTTTTGAAAATATGCCGTTGGCTAAACATATAGTTAAAATCTGTAACATAAAAAACAATACATAAGATGGATAATAACAAAAATGAAGAATGAGAAGTTCAGTTCATTTCAAAATAAACTATTGTTTTATGATTGCTATACCACTTAATTCAACTGGTATCAGCACTATTAAAACTTAATTTATCTAATGCTGCAAATGTTTAATTTACGACTAGTTAGTACAACACAGGTAAGTACTTTCAACAAACGCAAACATGTCGTTTTTTTTTTTTAAATTTTCTTTATTTTATATGGCTATTGTGAAATACTATAATTATTGGCTAGCTTTCGAATCATATTTTAGTGTGAATTGTAGGTCAGAGATTTCGTTTGTTATATTTGGCCGTAGAATTATATGTATCAAGTCTATAAAAATATTTGATTTTGACATAACGAAATGAAATTATTTTGAAGACTTTAAATTGAAAGAGTTAGTATTGCTTTGTTTCATAAAAAAGAATGGCAAACGTAAATACAAGTAACTTGTCTGGGGGAGGGACACATCCTTCTTTGTAAATAATAACTCTGATTCATAAAAGAAATTCTCTGAAACCAACATCATCAAGATGCTTGATTTCATGATTGACAACATATTTGTTACGTTTGGAGGACGTGTTTTTCAACACTGTCGGCATTCTAATGGGTACCAATTGTGCCCTTCTTGTCGACCTGTTTCTTTGTTATTTCGAAGCTGACTTTATCTTCCTCAGTCATAATAACCTTCCATTATTACCGAACTGAAACAAAGAAATAACACGAAGGGTACTGTATACGGTGCAGGAAATGCTTACCCTTCCGGAGCACCTGCTTTCACTCCCGGTTTTTAGTGGAGTTCGTGTTGTTTCTTATTTATTATTTATAACTGTTGATGTAAATGTCCTTTGGTTTTATGAGTCCTTGTTTACTCCTTGGTTTTGATTGTTATTGTCTTTATACAGGAATTTGTTAGAAAGAAATATAATAAGTTAGCGATATCCTTTATCTTTACTTGTTCTCTGACTAAATAAATCAAAATTTGATGACTATGTTCAACGCATCTAACCCATTAAACTAGAAATAACGGATACAACAGATACAGATAATTCTGTGTCATATCTTCTATCTAGAAATTGACTATGAGGGTCGGTTGAAAAAAAACTTTGCGAAAAAAGAGATGATGTCAGCTTCCCGATTGTGAACTTTCCATTTCCATGTAGCAACATTTCAACGCGCTTGCATACGGATCTATATCTCCAAATTGATACGATATTCCCCGGCTTATAATTCCTATCATGATTTCCTTGATAGAGGGTTGCTGCTCACAAAGAAGCTATTAAATCAAGAGTTCTAAATGGTGAAGTTGAAATCATCCCTTCGTAAACTTTACGGACGCCACCACGAGTTGGTTGACAGTTACGATTATTCCGTTTCACAGATGATATCGAATATGTTCCTTATGTCGAATCTACAATCAACTTCCCCCTTTTACCACGAATGTGACCTGCCGAATTAAACTATTTACTGAGTTTGTAATAAAAAGTAAAATCACAAAAATACTGAACTCAGAGGAAAATCTAATCGGAAAGTCTATAATCACATGGCAAAATCAAGTGACAAAACACATCAAAAACGAATGGACAAAATGAGCAACACGACGGATGCCACATGTGGAGCAGCATCGGATTAGCCTTCCGGAACACATGAGATGAACCCAAGTTATTTGTTGGGTCTTTCGTTTTTATATATTGTGTCTGTTGTACTATTATTTGTCTGTTTGTCGTTTGATTTTTTAGCCATGGCGTTGTCAGTTTACTTTCAATCTATGAGTTTGACTCTCCCTCTGGTATCTTTCGTCCCTCTATTATCTAATACTAACTACCAACTAACTATTATAGTTGTACTTTATTAAGATGTGTTGCTTTTCTGTATCAGTTTTACATAATTAAACCAGAAATATACCAGATCAAAAATACGAAAACAAGGAAAACCAAGAAAAAAGAAATCCAAAATAAGATTTACAAAAATAAAAAAAATACAATAAATGAAAATTTGTGATATTTTTGTATCAATATTGATTCTTTGCATCGGAAATATACACATGTATACTGAAACAAGTTTAATGCGTGATACGGATTATGATGGTATGATTTAAACTTTGATAATGAACTAGCCTTAGTTGTTGTTTTCGAAATAATTTACCAAATTAAAACAGAAGATACAAACAAAAGCATAATTCTAGTAGTTCTTTTAATTCATCTATTTGGGAAAGGTCCGTGAAGTCAGTCATGATATTGGATGAGCTCGTTGCGAATATTGTTTAAATTGTTTCATTTGTTTATCGTTTAATTTGATGAAAATTTCGTGCAGGGTTTCGGTCAACACATTAACAGTCATGCCTTTAATGACTGAATTCTAGGGGGATATATTGTTATAGTTAAAATGTGTGAGATTGATGCAACATCATTTCCTCTAATGATTGGGATTTTGTTTGGTTTGTGTTATTTCATACCATGTTATGGTTGCGATATATTTTTTATATAACAGCATATAACCGTTTATGATTAAATTGTGTGGGGTTGATCTAAAATCCCCTCAGTAGATGTTTGGAACTTGCTGTGTAAGTGTTATATCATAGCATGTACAAAAATAATATGGGGTTGATGTTAGTTCATCTCTCCTGTGATATTTTAAATGGGTGGCGTCGCTGTTTAAGCTCATGAAACGATTCAGATGTATGGGAACAATGTAATATAATTACACCAGTAAAAACTACAATAGTTGGGGAGTTTGTTTGAACTCCTGCAACGAACAATTCAGGTGTATGTCTTTAGCGAATATTTTATCTACATAACCATCTTTATATAAAATATCTTGAAGCAACTATACTGACAGACTCTCAACAGCAGTCTATTTTTGGTTTATTATGTATGAAAAAGCTACTTTTTGATGCCCTTGTGCAAATGTTTCTCGTGTTATATATGCCTTGTTATCTGAAAGATTTTTTTTTTAGTAGATTGTTTATACGTAATAATTTTGGAGTGGTATTAGAATTTTAAAATATTCATGGATATTCATCGTTTTTTTTTTGGTATTTATGAACACACAATACTTATTAACACTTTTTTGTTGGTTAATTGAATAGACTTGCTGTAGAATATATATATATAAACCTATGTAAAGTATTGTTGAAAATAAATAAATCCGATGTAACTGGCATTTGGTATAACAATAGGTTCTAAGTGAGAGGTTTAGCTAGCTATAAAACCAGGTTCAATCCACCATTTTCTACAATGCCTGTACTAAGTTTGGAATACCACAGTTATTATCCATTCGTTTGATGTGTTTGAGCTTTTGATTTTGCCATTTAATGAGGAACTTTCCGTTTTGGGTTTTCCTCGGAGTATAGTATTTTCTTATTTTACTTATTTCCAACTATATTTGATAATCCGATTGTTTAAAGCTGTGTAATGCATAAAGATGTAAACCTGATAAATGCCCTTTCCTTATTCAAAACGTATCATGTCAGGCTGGCTTCAATTTGTCAAGAATATACACAAAAATTGGACAAAAAGGGTTGCAGAAAGTTAGAATACGATTTTCGTCTTAAGATCAAGTTTAAGTCTTATTTTTTCACAATCACCTAATAAATTAATTTTTATAAAGTTTAAAATCGCACCTTTTTGGAATTTGGGTCTGCAATGCTCTTCAATTTTTTACTTGTTTTGGCTTTCTAACGATTTTAATCTGAATGATGAGTTTTATGTAGACGAAACGATAGTCTGGCTTATTAAATCATAATCCTTGGACCTTAGATAAATATTATATAATAAGTTGAATAAACAGAAAATATATAAATTATTTTTTTGTAATCCAAATGTTTTTTTTTGCAAAAGGATAAATTGAAAGTATATTTTAAAATATCTACCAATTGAACCATTAGGATATCAATTGATATGATTGAAATAATAATTTTCATAAAATGAGAATGTTTATCAAAGAAGGATGTTTTCGTCGAATTTTTCAATGTAATCTCACTACATTTCTTAGTATCTGAAACGAAATGAGGAAGTTAAATTGTATATTTAATCGTAATATCATTTACGTATATATCGTAGGGGTAAGCATATTTAATGTAGGATTTTAAGCATAACGTAATTTCAAATTTATATGATTTTTTGTTGACAAAAATATAGAAAATATTGGATCTTTCAGTCGAATATGATAGACAACGACCTGCTGTTGGTTTATTAGTGATGTAGTACATACCTTCTTCTTTTTCTTCCGTCGACCCTGCTGCCTCCGTGTCCTTTTCTTGCAGTTTGGATCATCATTACAAGGTTTGGAGTTTGTGTTTCTTTTTTCTCTACTTTGATCTCCAGCAAACGGATTTATTTGAAAGGGAAATGTGTCTAAAATGTCAACCTAAAAATTAGAAAAAAAAATAACTTTGTCAAGTCAAAATAAATTAAGAAAACCTTGTAGAAACATCTATGATGTGTTGTTATAATTGAATTTAAAACAGTTGAATTCATTTCTTCTTTATCAATATTAAAAAGAAATAAGTTTCTAGCATAAAATATACAAGAAAATACGTGTATGTGAGCTTCATATTTGATCAAATATTAATTAGGATATTTTTTACTCGAGCTGTGTATATTTCATAAAATATTTGAATTTATGTCTATTTAAAATAAATGATAAGGCTATGTTACCAGAAACAGTTTTGTTTTAAGAAGGAAAACTAATAGGTTTATACTATGACAAAATTTATTGCATTATATCAGACTAAAGAAAAAAATCTGTTTGTAAATTTGAAAAATTGATCTTGAAATAGATATATGTTAGACTTCATTTACAACAAATATTATATTAAAAAAACATATAATAGAGACATTTTATTGCAAACTTTATTATAATCTTAAATGATTTAATTGTGTTCTGATTTGACAATGAAGTACACTGTTATTTGCCTATAAGTTTGCGTCACTAATTAGAATCCTAGTACCTTTAGTATCTTTTTTCAGAATGATTTTTTTTTCTATTTTTACAATGTTATAAAATATCCAAGTTGTCATGCTAATGACGTATTAACATTAATAATTTGGGTTTCAGCTAAAATTTGTTTAACTCACATATTTGCATGTGTTTGGAATAATATGAAACAATTTAAAAGGTAGTATTTTTTTTATTACCTGATCAATTTGTATGTATAAATGACGTCAATTATTTAGCACTTATTTTATAAAATATAATTAGGAAGAAATGATGAAGCACAAATTGTCTTAGGTTGTTGACATGTATTATATATTTTCCGGAAGTCTCGGAAATATGACCTTAGTAATTATATAGATTTTTTTTTAAATATAAATTCTGTTGAATGAGAGGTTTAGTGTTAAATATTTTAATGGCATAATTTTGCCAAAGGTTAAATTATAAAAAAAAATCCAAAAGCTAAATATTTATGATATTCAAATAAACTTTAAAAAAAAACAACTTTTTCATTATTTTAATCAGGAATGGAATCATCTGTTTCAGTCGATTGCAAACTGTTATGTTTTACTGAAGATTGTTGTATAAATAAAAAGGAATATAACCAAGAAAGGTTATGTCAAGATGATTATTTATAAAAATTTACTAATCAATTAATTATTGCAAAAACTAATAAACATATAGATAATAATGATTTTAATACTACTGTTAATAATCGAATGATGCTATTAAAAAAGGAATAAGCTTTTAAGTTTTTAAATGCAAATCAAACAAAAATAAACGGTACCAATTTGTCTGCACAAGTTACGCATTTTGACAATATGATGCCTGAGGGCAAAATATGTGAAAAATCTGAATTTTGTAATGAAAAAAATTTTAAATATCCGAAGAGCATAAACATCTAAATGACCATAACGTATAGAAAAAGTCAGGCTATGAATGCGTAAAAGAGATATCGCTTAATTAGAATAATTTTGTAAGTTTTATAACGGCAAATTTAGGTAACACTATGTGTCCGTTTCTGCTGAAACAAGAGGATCTGACTAATGGCCTGATCACTGGGGACTAACAGTCCACCAACAGAGGTATTTAAGGAATGACTGTAATATTTTTTTCTGTCTATGAAGAAATAACATAAAAAAATTGGTGCACACTGAATAACGCGCGTAGCGGGTTATTTAACAGTGTGCATCAAATTTTTTATGTTATTTCGAATAGACAGAAAAAATATTGAAGTCATTTCTTATAATTTAATTCTAATTTCCATTTTAAACCGTAGAAAAATATGAAAAAACGTTGATGACGTCACCGTCACATGACTAAATTTGGTCTATGGGCTCATAACAAAATAATGTCAGCCAATCAGAAGACGCGTTACATCAAAAATTAAATTATTGTTTTATATTAAATTTAAACAGATCATTCTAAAACGTTTACATTTTGTAAGCACAAATAATTATAATTTTTGGGTGAGTTAAATTCTTCATTGAAGATTTTAAAAAGTAAGACGTGATCTTCAAAAGTAATACAGAGTTTGGATTTACTAAACAAAACAACAATACAATCTATGTTGTAGACAGTTAATAACAAGAATAAAATATATTAGTTGAATGTGTACTGTATCTGTTTTTAAAACCATTCGTCGCCACCTTATTGTAATTTCCTTGATGAGCGATTGCTGCTGACAAGTAAGTTCTTATGAACTCAGTTCTGAAAGAAGGTTTTAAAGAGTAAATTTAAATTAATCGCTTTGCACGTTTTTGGATACCATACTAATTTTTCTTTCCTTAAATGTGATCATAACCTTTGAAAACCGCATTCTTAATTTTCGGCTGCATCACATATTGTATGCAGTTTCAATATGGGTCAATTATAAGGAGCACTGTCTTTTATACGAAAAAAGGAGATGTTTTTGAGACACCTAAACATTGGCCAATTTCATTGAAAAATTGTATATGTAAAAAATGACACCTAGCATGTTCCTCTTTTTGCTTTCATAATATCAACGTCCTCTTGCCATCTGAAATCCATATACAACTTTTAAACGGTTCATAAGTGCCGTGATGCCATGAATTCAATTTGTAGTGGATACTTTTATAAGCTATTGCAAATAAAATTAGGTCAAAAGTTACAATCAGTGAAACATATACACGATATGATGTGCACACATATTCAATAATGGTCAGTCAAAAGTTACAATCAGTGAAACATATACACGATATGATGTGCACACATATTCAATAATGGTCAGTCAAAAGTTACAATCAGTGAAACATATACACGATATGATGTGCACACATATTCAATAATGGTCAGTCAAATCTACAAATGATATCAACTGTACCATTTGGAACCACTGATGTAATTAATAGTATACTTGTAGCTATAAATTGAGAAACATCGTATAAAAAATTGAAATCGTATTTTTGTAGTAAAGTAGTGTCCTCAATCGAAATATATTTTGGATTTCTAGATGCGTCTAAAAAGATGGAGATAATGAAAAGAGACATTTAAAACCTATAACTTCCCTCTCATGAATGTGAATACCAAAATAGACTATTTACCAGATTTGTTAACATGAGCAACACGACGGGTGCCACATGTGGAGCAGACTCTGCTTACTCTTCCGGAGCTCCTTAGATTACTCCCAGTTTCCACAAAACCAGGTTCAACCCACCATTTTTTTCCTTTAAAAATGTCCTGTACCAAGTCAGGAAAATGGCCATTGTTATATCATAGTTCGTTTCTGTGTGTGTAACATTTTTACGTTGTGTTTCCGTTGTGTCGTTTGTTTTCTCCTATATTTGAGTGTGAATTCACATTACTATAAGACGTGTCACGGTACTTTTCTATCCCAAATTCATGTATTTGGTTTTGATGTTATATTGGTTATTCTCGTCGGATTTTGTCTTAGTCTGTTGCTATGTGTGTTACATTTAAATGTTGTGTCGTTGTTCTCCTCTTATATTTAATGCTTTTAATTCCCTCAGTTTTAGTTTGTTTCCCCGATTTTGTTTTTTGTCAATATATTTACGATTTTTGAACAGCGGTATACTACTGTTGCCTTTATTTTGGTGAGGTTCTTGTTACTTATTCTTTAGTTTTATATGTTGTGTCATTTATACTATTGTTTGTCTGTTTGTCGTTTACATTTTTAGCCATGGCGTTGTCAGTTTATTTTCGATTTACTAGTTTGACTGTCCCTCTGGTATCTTTCGTCCCTCTTTTAACGCAAAGAGAAACCGATAACACAATGACCATAATTGAAAACACCAAAAAGACAAAGAGGTTAAAAAATGCTCAATAGATAAGCTACACGAACCCGCTTAAACTGTGAGTAATCGCAGGTGAAAAGTACAAAGAGGTTCACAAAAGCTGCATAGATAATTTAGTCTAGGCATCACAAAACCAGCTAACACTGTGGTTGAAAGCAGGTGTTCAGGACAAAGATGTTCACAAAAGGTACAAATGATAACGAAAGACTGTGCAACATGAACCAGCAAAAACGAAGTAATATCAGGTGCGCAGGACAGATATTCATGAAACTAAAGACCAACAACACGAAACACGTTTAAACTGGGAGTAATCGCAGGTGCTCATGCCCAACACGGGACTACAGAATTGGTATTCCCTTAAAATAAGATTTTAAGTTGTATCAAAATATACAGCATAATACACGTTATCAGTAGTATACTACATTTCAAGGAGAAATGCAGTCAAAATGGTACTGAACCTTTGAACTGTCATTATCTTTACAATATCGCGAAACCAAATAAAATGCCAGCTTCTTCTCTACTTTTCTGGTGGCTCCATCTAGGTCCTGATTAATAAGAATGAAGAAAGAAATCGGGTTAGTTTGACTTTGTCTTTTACCAAATGACATGTGCTCATGATGTGCTTTCTTATACACAACTGAGTTTTTATGGAATTAAAAGACAATGGATATTATCAATGACTCATATTGAAACGGCATATAATATATGATACAGACAGAAAGTCTTAATGCGGTTTGCAAAAAAAGCGAACCAATATATTGTTAGAAAAAATGAACAATTTGACTGATTTATTTGCAGTCTACACAACTGTTTAGCATCTAAATCGTTGACAAATTATTTATGTAATATATAACATATGTATTTTTGTTGTAATATTCAAAATTGTTGATTTTTAATGTTTTGTATCTACTCAATTTTTCACTTCTAGTTTTTCAATTTGTTTTAATCTTGTTTTTTTCTGATTTTATCTGTGTTCTTGTGTATCAATTTGAGATCTATCTGTGTACTTTTTCAAACGTCGCGTTTTAGTTTTAAGCAAGAAACAGGATTTCGGAAAAAAATGACAAAATATAACCAGAAATATGCTTTGTCGATACATGAGGTGACGGGTTTGATTTTAAATTTAATTTGAAAAATACCAAACGAATAGCTGAACACAAAACCAATTCATCACATAAAACATGTCCATATTAACCAAAAGTTACAATTAGACTGCATTTAATGGGTGAATTTTATAATAACCTAATACAATTTTTCCTTTTTTACTTAACAGCTTGTGTTGTATGTGTTTGAAAGATGTTATTGTTTTGAAACAATTATGTAATTCCCTTGTACCATTTAAGAAAATTGTTTCGTGACTTTGACAATTCGTTGGTATATTTTTTTATATGAAATAATGCAGATAAAAATAAATCCGATTGTAGTATACCGATATTCAAATCTTGTAACATAGAACTTTTTGAGACCTAGGATTTTCAAAAAATGGGAGACCAGATGTTTCTCCTGCTAAGAAAACGAAAGCTTCAATTAATGCGTGCTATCACTATTTACTCGGTTACTGAAAATCTGTAAAAAAAAGCCTCTAACGTTAGAAACATTATAAATCCTAAAGTAAAATTAAATATATACCCGACCTGATTATCTCCATCCTCGACATCAACCTCATCTTGCCTCAGTCTGATCTCTTTAACCTGGCTCTTCAGTATGTCAATTGTATTCTGTAACGTTTGTAGTCTATGTGCATCTGTAATTTGATTCACAGCTAAGACAGCGTTTACACTTATTACTACAAACAAAATACAGAATATAATAATGTTAATTTTTTGCTGGTTTGCACATTTGGAACAACGCCGTTCTGTCTCGTTATTATAGCCATATGCATATTCTGATAGTTCGTTCACACTTTTGCGAAAAGTTTTATTAGCATCCATTTTCATCCATTGGTTACAATCTTCACATTGTTAAATTGAAGACAGATATAATACACGGCCATATACTGATCTAAATTTAACTTTATATATTGTGATAGTATATATAAGGTTCATTTAGCTCGTATGGTATTTGGTCGGGGGCAGATATAAATAGATATAAATACTTATTTCATAGTGAATGTATTTTTATTACTCTTGTATATTATTTTCTCATCAACTAACTATATAATCATATTTGAGATTTAATTGCAATTGCACTTAAAAATTGGCAAGAAGCATATTTTGGGTTTAATTTTCGGAGAATGGAATTAAACTTTCCGCGAACGTATGTACAACAGGGAGGAGACAGAAAACTTCAATCAATTTAACAGACAGATGTCAACGTGACATAGAATTCACGATTTTCGGAAATGTTAGAGAAGTTCGTGGAAAAACATCGAAATAGAACGAAGACCTTGTCCTAGTTTAATCATATAGACCTCATATGATCCTTGAGATGTTTATATATAGGCTGCATGCCCTGGTTATTCACAAAAGCTATAAGTTGATAAAATATTGTCTCCAGAGTGTTTACTTTTTTAAAATAAAAGATTAGTTACTTTTCAATAGCAAAATTATATAGGACTGTGCTCTCCTAATGAATTTGCATTTATTGATTTCAATTCTTGGTGCTAATCTAGATTATTCCAGATTTCATGTTGTTGTTATAATCTAGTTGTTGTTTGCAATGTTTATTTTCGACTTATGACTTATCGTCTTCCTCCCTGAATAAAAGTACATTATTTTAAGCAAATGAAAATTTTATATAAATTATTTGAACATTTGAAACAAAAAACTAAAACATTTGTTGTTTAGTTTCAATTATATTGAATATGTGTAAGTTTTGTATACATGAGAATACATCGCTGAGTTATCTGCCCTTTGACCGTCGGGTAAATTGTTGAGGACAAGGCTTTGGAAAATATTTTTTAATCAATTCAAGGCAAAATAAAAAAAATATACGGAATTCAAATATCTGATTGTCAATTTTGTCTGTGTTTACAGTAAAAAAAGTTTCATTTTAAAAACTGTTTGAACGGTAGAATTAAGGAAACTTTAACAAAAAAAATTAAAATATCACTTAATTTAACCATACAAACTGCACCAACCATATTGCTGAAGGTAAACTGTTTTATTTCATCAAACATAAAATCTCTGTAAGTCTTTCGGTTACCTTCTGTAGTATTTCAAATAAAATCTGAAACAGAATAAAAAAGATATTTGTGATTAAAGATTTCAGTCTTTTTTCATATGCTATATAATTAAAAATAGGGAGATGTCAAACTCTTATTATAGTAAATTACAAATGCATAAACCGTAGTTAGATTCTCTACAAATGTGTATATGCTTGTCAAAGTTTAGAGGTCTATAATCATAGTTGCGATCACTTATTTGTGATCATAATAATTACATCTGGATACACAGCACCCGCTAGTATGTTGACTTCAAAGTATACTACATATCGCAAGTAAATGTCATTAATACATCAATCAAACGTTTCTTTAAATAAAGTATAATATAGTATAAAACTGTACTTGACTTGCCAATTACGTATGTTCAAGTCTTATTGTGTATATAATATAACTTTAGATCATTTAGATACTTTAAATCGAAAAAAGTATTATCAAAGACTTTGATAAGCAAACCGAAAGAATGTCACCCCATTTATTTTCAGATTATATATAATTTTGATGCAAGGTACGTGGCATATCCCATGTTGAAAAGCACGTGCTATTTTCAATATTTTGTAGGGAAATGAATATTCGATTCAAATTCAACGAAACAAAAAATCTGACGAATCAACATACCGAAATCATAGTTGGCTGCAAACTATTGCTATACGCTAGTGACTTTGTATACTGGCGTTTCATCTAATATAAAAAAATATATACTAATACACGAAATGATATAAATAAATTAGACCAGACTGAACTATTCTTATGGATATTAATCTTGGGTCAAATATGCAAGAGCGATTTATAGCATTACTGTATTGGAAACTGCGCTTTAAGAAAGGTGTGTTGTTAATAATGTAGGTACGGCGTTAGAAGTTTGTGATATTTTTTGCCTGTTTAAATCATGTGTGTGATGTCCCTGCCTTTGTAGATCATGTTTGTGGTGTTCTTGCATTTGTAGATCATGTTTGTGATTATCAGGACTGATAATATGAATTTTGTTATGTTCCGGCATGTTTGTTTAATTAAATTTATTAAAATTACTAAGTACCCGGTTAAAATGTGTGTAGGCCAGACCCGACGTTTAGTCTACAAAAAACCCACCAGTGATGCTCAAATCAATAAAGTTACACGGCAAAATAAAGTATGAAGTTGAAGTTTGTAATTTTTAGTATATCTTAATAAAGGTGTTACGGTTTTAACAGTTTGTATAAAGTTTCTGTTGTCTCTTGTTGTTTACAGGAAGAAAAAGCTAGCAGCTGAAAGGTTTATCGCTACTCTTGTGTGTTTGTATATTGGTTTATTAACTGTTGTTGTCTTTTCGGTGGTGTCTTTTGCCAAAGTGTTGTCTTCAAGTTTACATTATGACGGTTGCAAACCCCTGATTTTTTCCGTACTTCATCTTATAATACAAACGCTCTGATAATACGAGTGATTACATAAAGAAGAATAACAAGTTATTGCAATTTCAAAAGACAACATTTAGTTCGATATAATGAATAGAACTGATTCTACAAGGAATTTTATTTTCAAAGAAAAGAAAAAACTGTTTACGGATATTTAAAAAAAAAATCATACTGCATAAGTACGGAAGCACTATTTACTGGTCACATTTGCAGCTTGATGAAGACCGAAGCCACAACTCTCATTCCTCTGTTATCATCCCTTGAGTTGGAAAGATAAATATGAGATACAATTTATCACGTGTAGCGATTCTTTAGAAAAGTGTTGTTTTTTGAAGAGGGAAATGAGTATCTTCAAAACAGTTAATTGATCCATACAAATGTAAATATAATATACACCCAATCATTTACGCAATTATTCTACGCAAATGTCATAGTTCTTATCCAACAAATTTTTATCAAGCATATTTGCCAACACTTGCTTTTTTTTAAACCATACAGAATTGTTGTCAGATATCCTAAGTTTTTTTACCACAATGCTTTTGTATTTGTTAAAGTCGTTTTTGTATACCATTGTGTTGCATTTTCAATTTTAAATGCCGGTAATATTTATATAATTATGTTTTGCAGGTAAAAGTCAAAAAAGCAAGGCACAATGAATATATTTGGTTCAACTATGATATACTGATTTTATTGAAGGAGCCCATAGCATATTATATAACAGAACCTTGGCGCTCACAGACAGACAAATACATCGGTTCTTGTATATAATTGATTAACAATATTTAAACGAACCGAGTAAACTCATAAAAGACTGATATAAGAATATGTAGCTTAATTTGTTATCACAATATTTTTAAAACAAAAAAACATACATTTGTTCAGAAAAAAGTGTTATATTAAATTTTTACAATTTTTTTCTGTCTTTATCATTAAGGTATAGTTAGCTTTTAAAAGATTTAGTCCAGATCCTATTTTGTATAATCACGATGTGTTAATTTCGGAGAAACAAACATAAATGACTTACATCTTGTTCAAAACTAGCTAGCTCAAAGGCTGGTGTTTAATTGCAACCTTCTTCTGTTTACTTATCAATTCCATTGATCATTATCAGACAAGAAGAATGCTGAAATCGACAGTTTAGTGCAATCTGCCACATTTGCTGACTTGCTCTTGGCCAGGAGAACGTAATGTTGTTGTTATTAGTTATATTTCAGATTTATATGTAAATCTTCTGTAAAAAGTATAGAAAAAAGTATTACATTATTCGAAATTAAAGGTTTTCTATCTCAGGCATAGATTGCCGTTGCTGTATTTTGTCAAATGTTTTTTTTTTAATTTTCGATTTTCAATGCTCTTCAACTTCCTGTTTCACTTTGCCTCGACGCGAATGCCACTAATGAGTCTTGTGTAAAAGAAACTAACTAGCGTACCAAGTTATTAGCCCGGTATCTTATGTGTTTGAGCTTTTGTTTTTCATTTGACTAGAGACTTTCCTTTATGAATTTTCCTTGGAGTTATGTATTTTTGTGGTTTTACTTTTTAAATGAGTTTTTTTATTATTAAATTGCATGCAAATTTGGTCGCGGGAAAATTTAAGCAAAATGTCTTTTATTATAAACATAGAACATACCATACCTTTAACGTGATGACGTTGTCTGTTAATCTTTGATTAACCAAAACAAATAATCTTTTAAATGCATCTAAAAGAAAAAGGTAAGCAGACTGATATTTAACACAGGTTTAATCGACTATTTTCTTTTGATAATGCCCATACCAGGTCAGGAATATGAAACATATAAAAAAGAAGATGTGGTATGATTGCCAATGAAACAACTATCCACATTAGACCAAAATGATACAGACATTAACAACTATAGGTCACCGTACGGCCTTCAACAATGAGCAAACCCCCGACCACATAGTCAGCTATAAAAGGCCCCGATAAGACAATTTAAAACAATTCAAACGAGAAACCTAACGGCCTTATTTATGTAAAAAAATGTTTTCCCGTCGTTTCTTTTTTGATATTGTGTCAGGTTTATGGACGTCTATGCTCTTTAATTTGCCTTGGATTTGGGTATTTTTGTAAAAATGTTTTTTTACAAAAAGTATATCACAATTTTGATTTGATTTGTATTCGAAATAAAGGCAACAGTAGTATACCGCTATTCGAATGTCATAAATCTACTCAGAGAAAACAAATCCAGAGTACCAACTAACATTGAGATAAAGACATTACCTAAAAGTGGAAAACAACGAAACAACAGAAACAATAAAGTGCAACAAAAAACAAAACGACAATGCAACACACAGAGATTTTTATCTAAACATTATTTAAGCTAGTGGATGTCAATCTTTGATTTTTTCGTGTTTAACAGTTTTCCACTTTGAAAATTTCTATTATCATTATTTGTTCACCAATAAATGAAAACATTTCAAATGTGCATTCGGTGCACCACAATATTCTTTTGTATCCAACAAATATTTTAAGGGTTTTAATTATGGCTATCTACCGACTAATTTAAACAAAAAACTATATTTCCATATGATAAATAAGTAAAACTATTAATTGTATTTAAGTTTTGTTTAATGCTTGCACTATGTAACTTATGTTGCGACAATAACAATTAAAACCAAGGATTAAACAAAGACTAAAAAAAAACAAAGGACATTTACATCAACAGTTATAAATAATAGATAAGAAACAACACGAACTCCACTAAAAACCGGGAGTGAAATCAGGTTCTACAGAAGGGTAAGTATTTTCTGCTTCGTATAGGCACCCGTCGTGTTATTTCTTTGTTCATGTCGGTTATGATGGAAGGTTATTATGACAGAGGAAGAATATCAGATAGCATTTCTGACACACTTTTGTCATAATGGCAAATCAGCCCATAATGGCGACCGTAACATTTCTTGAGTGATGACCTTAAATTGATTGATTCATAGCCCTGTCTTAGCAACTTTTGAGAAAGCAGTAATAAAATTAACGGTACCAATTTTCTTGCACCAGATGCGCATTTCGCAGTAATCCTCGTTTAACAAAATCAACATATTTTGAACTAGCTCTAGAGTAACGTAACAATTGAGACACATATACTCCATATGCTGGTGCCGCTGGGATGTTGCTACACAGAAATGGAAAATTGACTATAGGAAAATTTATATCATCGCATTTGTCATGAATTTTAATATTCAACCTACAATCAGTAGTCATTTCTAGAAAAAAGGTCTAAGGATTTTCTTATCCCAGGCATATATTACCTTAGCCTTTTGGGAATTTTGGATCCTCAATGCTCTTCAACTTTGTATTTGTTTGGTTTATAACTATTTTGATATGTGCGTCACTGATGAGTCTTATGTAGACGAGACGCACGTCTGGCGCACGAAATTAAAATCCTGGTACCTTTGATAACTAACTAAATATGAAGCAGATGTTTTTGTGTCTGTAGTATCTTTAATTTCAAGTTCACTTGGATATATTAAATGCAAGTGATCACTGAATCTGTTATTGAGCTGTTACACATCTTTAATGGGTTACAAATAGGACTTGACCCAACATGTTCAAACCCGCCACATTGTGTATGTGCCTACCCCAAGTTCGGAGCATGCATTTCATATTTTTGCCGTTTGGTGCTGTATATCATACCTTGTTTTTGTTTGTCCTTTTAATTAGGTTTGATTTGTTTTATATACATTTTATAGCTTGCTATGTGATATGCGTTTTGCACATTGTTCGTACTGTGAACCATAGTTGCTTTTCACTACGATATGTTGGAGAGTTGTCCCGTTGTCAATCCTACCATTTTTTTTTTTATTTTATACATGACAAACAGTATATAATCATATTAAAATTAGTTAAAAGTATGTAAACAACTTATGAATTACTCGATTTCCGGTTCTTCTGTTCTATTGTCTGTTTAACTTGAGAGGACGCTGTGTACATCTTGTTGTCTTTCTCAAAGATCATATCTAGCAGAAACTTTGCTCTAAAACAAAACAAAAACACCCTTTAATAAATGTTATAAATATTCCATAAACAGGAGGTTTTACATTCTGTATCGCTGCAACAATACGTTCTGAACATATGATTGGTGTTAATATTTATTGCAAATAACATATTGTCGAAGGTGTATGCCTCTTTGTGTTTTAACAAGTTATAATTGAGAACGACAGTGTCATAATTGAACGTTTTTGTATATTCGCCTAACCATACCCAATCACAGTAAATAAAGCTTAATTACCACCAGGATTATAATTTAGTATGCCAGTAAGTAATTACTCAATATCAGCATAGCACTTCTGTCAATTGTACTGAATAGAAAATACACACAAACACGCGTCCAGTCACACTGACAGATACCTAATGGTGGACATTAGCAATTCTGAAAAGTGACCAGCATATTTTGGCGTATATATGGCGTCTTGTAAGAAGCAGATATCTTTAAGTTGTGTTTGGAGAATAATAAATATACTATAGAAATATGAATTTCATAAGGCAAGAAACTTAACAAAAGGAGAATATTTTGAAATACAAAGTATTCAAATATAATTGGAAAAAAAATACTGTTACACTAGTTTTGGTTCTGGATTAGCTAGTTATAAAACCAGGTTTAATCCACACTTTTCGACGAAAGAAATTACATGTACCAAGTCAGGAACATGACAGTTATATATTAATATAAATGAACCAGGGGTACATCAACGAAAGTCTCGTCATTTTTCTTACGAAATTCATTGCATGGTACCAAGACCTTGTTGATAAGTATTCAACTTCGCAAATGATACACGAAGGTCTTCAAGTATAGATTCTTGGTACTGACGTTGTTAATCATCTTAAACACGTGTTATACTATTCTTTTATTTGTTTTTATGGATATTTCTTTTACCGTTTAATCTGCTTTTATTGATATTCATTTGACGTGGCTCGGCAATTGTACATCCCGTCGTTGTGTTATTGTTCTATGATAATTTTCGTATTCTTGTCTGTCATTATTGCTAATGTGCTTTGTCTATATACCTTTTTGTGTTTCTTTGGTACATATATGACGTGGCTCTGTACTTCTACATCCCGTCATTATGTTATTGTACCATGGTAAATTTGTGTATTCTTGTCTTTAATTTGTAAGCGTCTTTGTTTGATGAATATGTTTGTATGTTTCAATTGTTAGTCAGGTGTAATACCACCATTGATTTTTCCCAATTAGTCTTTGTTAAATTTGCACTTTTCCAAAAAATGTGCAGAATTTATCTTTGTTTCAAATAATGATAATTGTCATGAGTAAAGTTTTATCCTGTCCAGTTCTATAGAAAAAAATTCACATAACATTTTATTGCATATAAGAAAATAACAATCATTGCAAGTTAACCAATCAAATTCTCCCCTTATTTTATCTGCGTACAAGGTTTAGTCACCATGTAACCTCAAGATTACAAAATTTTCTATAGAAATCCCAAATAAAAAATAATGGTGTTTTGAAATACCCAAGACATATGTTTATGACACAGAAATTGTTTTACTGCAATAAAATGTAGGATTAATTACCTACAACTGTCAAATTCAAGGGAATATTTTTTTCGACCTACTTTCGTATACAACCGGATGTGACGTATCAAGATTTGGTGGTATTACACCTAAAGAAGACATTTCTGTTCAATAAACTGAATGTGACTTTTTTCCTTTGTAATACTAGTTATTTCAAGCATTTCTGTTACGTTTTGTCATAATCAGTTCAATAGTTTAAGAAAAATCTAGTATAATGAAAGACGACAGCTACAGCGATTCGGGCAAAATTTCTTGGACAAATCCAAACCAAGCCGCATCAAGATAGAATAGAGTGTGGACCAATAAATGATCAAATATCTATCTTATCTGCCTACAAACATTTGAATATGATACACAAGATGATTTTAAGAAGATAAATACCACTAATGGACCTCTTTGTTTTCTTTATAAGGTCTCTTTTGGTCAATTTATCTCTCTCATTTTCTCAAAATTTCAACTTTTCAGGCCAAAAAATTAAAATCATAGGGTAATTTTCACTCAGTTATGGTAGAAATGTTATGAGAAATGTGTAGTTGAAGCATTTTACCAGAATGGACAATCCATATAAAAGTTTACTGTCTCCAAGGAGGTTTCAATAAGTCCTTACGAAAAAAATAGAATGACGCCGTGTACCAAAGAGGGACATAAAAGGCTTCTCTTTTAGTAAATAATTTGTCGTTACGGCATTATAAATAATTTCATCTACTTATAACTATATCTTTATTGAAGTATTTTCTAGGAAAATTTTTGATCATAGTAGAATATAAGAAATAAGGAGACCCCCCCCAACCCTTTAGTATGGCTTGTTCTGTCAACTGAATATTCATGGTAGAGTCCTATTTCAAGACAATTTCTCATAAAATGTGTTTTGGAGACTCATATCACTCAAAATATTTCATTTCATTAATTATTTCACTTAAAAAGCAAGAAATTTTAACACATGAGATTACTCACAAGGTTAAAGGTGCATATACAGCTTCCCACATTAGGTGTAATACCACCATTGATTTTTCCCTATTAATCTTTGTTAAATTTGCACTTTTCAAAAAATGTGCAGAATTTATCTTTGTTTCAAATAAAGAAATACTTGGCATGAGTAAAGTTTTATCCTGTCCAATTCTATAGAAAAAAATTCACATAACATTTCATTGCATATAAGAAAATAACCACCATTGCAAGTTAACCAATCAAATTTCTCCCCTTATTTTATCTGTGTACAAGGTTTAGTCACCATGTAACCTCAAGATTACAAAATTTTCTATAGAAATCCCAAATAAAAAAATAATGGTGTTTTGAAATACCCAAGACATATGTTTATGACACAGAAATGGTTTTACTTCAATAAAATGTAGGATTAATTATCTACAACTGTCAAATTCAAGGGAATATTTGTTTCGACCTACTTTCGTATACAACCGGATGTGAAGTATCAAGATTTGGTGGTATTACACCTAGTCAGTTGTGTTCTATGTCTTAACAATGTTAATACAGTTTTGACTGCTGGAACAAAACTATTTTCACATTTGTTTTTTTCTTGTTTGGTTGCTCACCCAATTTGGTCAATATAAGATAACTATGAACAACTGTCATACAAGTTAAAGGTTTAGCTAGCTTGCAAACCAGGATAAACCGCAATTTTCTTTGGGACATGCCTGTACCAAGTCCGGAATCTAGCAGTTATTTCTTCAACATGTTTCGATGACTGATATCGTCTGATATTTTTGAATTTACTTTCGAGTGCGGTATGTTCTTATAATTTTTTATGCCATGATAAAATAATGTGAATATATTCAGAAAACGAATCGTTCGATTTGACTTTATAACGTTTAGTAAAAATTATGTGTAATAGACGGCAACCATTAGATTATTGGCTACTTGCTTGTAAAAGACAAACTACTTACAGGAAATATTTAGGAATAAAACGTTTATATATGTAAAAAATAAAAAAATAAAAAAAATACTAATTCATCTGCTTTGATCAAATGTGTGAGCGTATTTCTCTTCTCTGCAAATGGACATTGCTTCAAGAGCACAGCATGAGAACAATTGTAAAATCCGTTTAATAGAGCTTTACTAATTTTTCTATTTAAATTAACTTCTACTGTGAGCTACGACATGATCTTATCTTTGTTACCTTTAGTAAACTTAAATCATACTTAATGGAAAGCTCTGTTCCTATTTGGCTTCATATTTTGGTTTTCTTATTAAACATTTTAATTAGGTAGCAATAAACAGTTAGGAAAAAATACTAAAATTTGCACTCATGAATTTTACCCTCCCCTTTTCTTTGCTTTCTTGCAATATCAAGCTTACTGTTTGTGTCATATATGGGCATATGTATGTAATCAGAATCTTTCATAGATTTTATATCCAGTATATAAAATGGTAAAATATAATTTCTTTTTGGTGTATCCATGGCAACAATCTGCATTTATTTGTTATAAAATATTGCAAAAAGGGGGGGAAAGATGTCACATATTTCCCCAAAATTTGACTAAAAGTAGAATTTCAATCGCTTGAAGTAATACCTTTTCTGAAACTGTGTACATATATCATTCAGCAAATCCAATGAAAATCAAATGTCTTTCATCTCATTTTTTTTGTAAAATTGCGTCAAAAACTTCGTGTAGAAAAAGAGTGTTTGTAAACAGTACATTAATTTCTGGACCGATGGCCGGACTAGCTATGAAAATACGGATTGTCAAACAGAAAACAGCCCATAAAACAGGTAAAAAATAGTCTTGATGCACTTATAAACCATCTTTGAAGGCTAAATTAGCACTCATCTGTCTAAAAATGAATTTTATTACACAATAACTTTCCTATTTGAAAAATCCACAGGGGCCAAAATGCGAAACTAAACTCCTAACTGTGTATTGCTACCTTAATAGTAGATTGGTCTCGGTTATTGCGGAAAAGACATTATTTGTCTAAATGCGCACCTGTTAGAGTAAAATTCATACAGTTCAATTGTCTATGTAAATTTTAAAATTGTTTGTATGCACATTGAACAAATCTATGTGACGTTAAAAAATTTCTGACGTCAGACACACAAATCAATGAATGTGTTTGTAGATAGATGTTTTTGTGTTCTGTTAAATTGTTCCTTTTAAAATTGTTATACGATGATGACTGATTAACCCATATTTTGACTATTTTATTTATTGTGTCTGTTTAGTTAACGCATCAATGTAAATATAACGGAATTTGATGAGACTGTCATCAAAGTGTGAGGGTTAGCGCTATAAAACCAGGTTTAATCCACCATTTTCTACATTTGAAAATGCCTATACCAAGTCAGGAATATGACAGTTCTTGTCCATTCGTTTTTGATGTGTTTTGTTATTTGATTTTGCCATGTGATTATGGACATTCCGAATTGAGTTTCCTCTAAGTTCAGTATTTTTGTGATTTTACTTTTTGTCAAATGTTTTGTTTTACCTTAAGATAAGTATGAATCTTACTTTCACATATTGTTGATATGGCTTAATATATGTTTTAATGGACAGCCTCAATAATCATAAAGATATTTTCTTTTATGATAGCGTCAATAATCATAAAGATTTTTCTTTTTAGAACAATCTCAAAGATCATAAAGATATTTCTAGAAAACAGCCTCGATAATTAAGTCTTTCCACTTTTCCTTTTTTTATTGTTTTACAACATATCGAATGAATTTTTGGCCGATGATGTTGTACATAAATGGGGGTTTCAAAACTCACCCTGTGTGACAGAACACTTATAGGAGTAATCTCCCCGCGTCCCCATTTTCTTGTTATCGCTATATCTCTAAAACGGTAAAAGATTTTAACAAACTGTTTTCACCAAATTGTTTGTCTACTCTTAAAAATGATTTGTTTGATTCGACTGGAGTGATTGAAAGACATCTTATGGGAGTTATTTCCCTTTGAAAATTTAAGAAAGGCGATATGTTGGATAAATTCATACGGTATAAGTCGTACAGGCCTACAGTCTTTTGACATGAAGTCATTGGTTCATTTGAAAGAAATTGAGGTCAAGGTCAAAGTCATATTCTAAATATAGAATTTTGCTTGTTATCGTTTTTCAAAAGAAACTGTAACAGTTAATGATATGATGTATTTGCCAAATAACTGTTTACGATAAGGCGCAACTTCAATCCATTTAAGTGGAAGTGTTTTGATCAACCCATATAGGATTTTTCTCCCCTTTTGTATTTGAAATCGGTATTTCTCCACAACCATACAAGTTATTGACCTGGGGTCTTTTGATTTGAGATCATCACTGACCTATGATCTCAAAATTGAGGACAAGGTCAAAGGTCAATTTGACGTTCTAGATTTTGACCTTTGCTGAAAATTTTTCCTTTGCATAAACCTATTAATCTTATTTTTTTATCAGTTTGATTTACCACATGACATCAACACAGAGCGAAATTTTCTAACATCGTTTTTATAAATTTCATTCTTATTATCAAGGTGGAAAGACCTTTAATTGTTCTCTGAAGAATTGGTTTTTAATTATAAATAAATTTCCTTTCAGAACAGCCTCAATAAACATAAAGATATTTTATTTTAAGACGGACGTAATATTCAAAAATATATTTCCTTAAAGGACAGCCTCAATTATCATAAATAATTTTGATCAAGTGACTCCAAACATATAACTTTGTGCAATTGTTACGATCTATTAATATAATTGACAACAGAAATAAATGTATGTGATTGTATAATTTCCTGTGTAGTCAAATTCATTGACTCTGAAATCTTAATGAGTTTCTTTTACAATAACTGGTTTTTTTTATTATGGACTTTCCTTTTTGAATTTTCCTCAGAATTCGGTATAAATGCTATCTTACTTTTACTCCGGCAATAGTTATTCACACCAATTGGATGATAATGATGTTTTTTTTATCTTTTGTTCTTAAAACAAATTAAAGAAAAAAAAATGAAAGAGCTTTTATTAAGATATCATTCAGACAGCTTCATTTACTACAATTTGTCTAACCAAAATGCCAAATGTTAATTCAACGGTTAAAAATATCTCAAAAGCATAACATGTTTATATTAAATATGTGAACATTTACTTACCAATGTATGCCTTCTGTGGGGGTCTGATGCAATAATTGCTTCATAATGAATTAAGAAAAACATTAAACTTAAACTCAAGTATAATGTGTTAACTAAGATGGTTATACTCAATATTAATATATGTTTTGGGGTAAGAAAACTGACAACATTATTTAAAGTATTGAATATGAATTTCCTTTTACAATTGCTACGCAGAGAATAATATTTCTTGATTAATGTTTATTTGTTTGTATATCCTGTATATGTATATGTGTGTGTATCGAGGGGTTAACTAATTAGAGAGAACATAAAGTTATACAAAATGATTTCATGATATCTAATATGTTCTTAATTGTCAAAAATGCCTAATGAAAAATCTTTCAACGGATGAAACAAGATGTGAATAATACCAATAGCTTTTCATGACAAACATTTGTTAAGGTATCTACAAAAACAAAAATTTGGAAGCCCCCCTCCCCAAAAAAAGATAGAAATCCAAAATGTTTACCACATGTCTAGAAAGAACTACAAATAAAACTTAAATACACTTTACAAACACAAGGAAAACAACAATTTACTCGCTTAAATTTAGATAAATTTGTGCGTAATCGTTGTCAGTATCAAACATATGTTTAATTGCTGTTACAACAGAAATACCATGCAACAATACAAAACTATATGTAAATTTTCCATATCAAATAGTGTATGCACCATTTTAAAAACATCTGTCGTTATTTAGGTCAGATAAATATCAAGATTGTATGTCGAAGAAAACAAGGAGACAGTTTTGATATCCTTCATCGTAAAGTTTTAATATTGTTCATGTAAAACATTGCATGCTGCAATCCATTAGACTTATTTCTTAATTTGTACGTAGTTGCATCTACTTCAATAAGAAAAAAATATATAAACAGAACTAGGACAATGACATTCACTGTGTTGTACAATGTATCACTGCCAGGACATTAACCTTCAGAGATATACAAAATAACAGAAAAGCGGTATATGGTTCCATCAAAAGAGAAAAACATAAAAAAAAATGATACAAATTATGAATAAAAACGAGAAGTGAAAAGAAAAATCACAAAAATACTGAACTCCGAGGAAAATTCAAAGCGAAAAGTCCCTATTCAAATTCCTAACTTGGTACAGGCATTTTCAAATGTAGAAAATGGTGGATTGAACCTGGTGTTATAGAGCTAAGATATGAGTGGTAAGAAGAATGATTTACATTTTTTTATATTGAATCCGTTGTTTTATTTCTCAAAAGTGAAATTAAATACGTATGCAATAAATTCTGTACAGAAAAACGTCAATAAACCATATGACCTTTTGACCACTACGAGTTATCCATGCAACCGACTTTAGGTCTAGGTTGTAAACATTTGGTCTAATGTTACTAACATTTAATCAAACTTAGGTAAAAAAAATAAGGATAATAGATTCATGCAAGACTAAAATTACCAAAATAAAATACAATATATACGAAATTTATGAGTTTTTAAACGAGCTGCCTTCGTCAGAATTTGCTTTTTGTCATTTAACAGTTTATTTTTTAGTTACCAAAAATAGTTCAGAAATAAATCATTTGTTTTCGTGATTAGTATGGTTTTTTTTGCAAAAATAATTAAAGACAAATATCGATATATTAAAATAATGTTTTAGTTGTTTTAATTTGATAAAAAAAAAGCTTACCTTCGTAAAATTCGAACAAATTGAAGAAGCCCTAAAGCTTTATGCTGTTCTACATTATATTGCGGAAATTCTAACTGAAACTTCCACTATAGGGATATGATGGTTAATGTATATCTAATATAGGTAATCATTGAAAATTCCCTTGGTATATTTAATAGTTCGGGATTTCCCTATAGTTTTATTTTTATATCCCACTCAATACCGTTTGCATACATAACCAAGCAGCGATCTATTTCTTGGCGGAAATATTCTTCTGGAAGAAGGAAGGAAGTGTAGGTAGGAATTCCGTATTTTAATCTTATAATATGAGTTTTAAAAGATAAAACGCACTTATTCATATCTTCTGTTGCTAAAACAGTGTACGATAATTAATTATCAAATCTTTATACACCGTGCATGTAATGTTAAGACACAGCATAGATGCAAACATTTACTTCGGTCAAAAAATATGCTTTTAGTTTAAGTACAAAATATAAAACTACAAATGGAGTAATAATAAACAAAATATCTTTAATTTTCTTTTAAACTGTCAAATAACAAATATACCAAACTCGGAGAAATTGTATAAACGGAAAGTCCCTAAGCAAAATCAAAAGCTCAAAAATATCAAACAGTAGATAACAACTATCATATATTTGACTTGCTACAGACATTTTGTTTTGAAGAAATTGATAGATTAAACCTGGTTTTATAGCTAGCTAAACTTCTGACAGCCGCATTAAATTTCATTATATTAAAAAATTTTATTTAACAAACAGACATAATGGGTAAAAATGTCAAATATGAGGGAACAGCAGTCATCATTGCAAATATCCTACAACCGATAAACAAAAAGGCATATAACAAAGCACATTAGCAAATACGAAAGACAAGAACACTAAAACTTAACATAGTACAATAACACAATGACGGGTTGAATAAGTAGATATAGAAAGATATGGTATGAGTGCAAATGAGACAACTCTCCATCCAAATAACAATTTATAAAGGTAAACCATTATAGGTCAATGTACGGCCTTCAACACGGAGCCACGTCAAAGGGACATTGCCAAAATAGACTAAACAGTAAAAGTAAAAAATTACAGACAAATAAAAAGAATACTATAACACGTGATGAATATCATTAACAACGTTAGTACCTAGAATCTATAATCCTGGTCCATCGTGTATTATTTGTGAGTTCTGAATAAAATTTATCATTGATACCAGGATTAAATTTCATTTACGCCAGACGCGCGTTTCGTCTACAAAAGACTCATCATTGACGCTCAAATCCCCAAATAAAGTATGAAGTTAAAGAGCATTGAGGACCACAGTTTCTTAAAGGAATGGTAGACTTCACTGACGAAACACACTTTGTTTTATTATGACCGTTGCATGAAATGCAGTGTCCCGATTTACAAATTTAGGCACCTAAGCTTACTACTGTACAATATGTTGAATGGCAATGTTGAGTAACACTAACACGAATTTGAAGTGTTCCATATCATTCAAGAACTTCGTGTAATTATTGCACAGGGAGCCAGCAAGGATTAGAAGTGTTCTGTTAATATCTGGAAGAGATATTTGAGTAAGACTGGCAATAGTAGAAAGTGTTTTGTATACGTATGATAATAAGTTAGGATAAGTTTTGTCAAGGGACATTAGCAAGTAAAAGAAGTGTTATGTTAAAATGTGGAAGATATGTTTTGAGTAAGACTGGCAATAGTAGGAAGTGTGACTTTCGAACAGCGGTATACTACTGTTTTTATTTATGTATATGTATGATAATAAGTGAGTACTGGCTTTGTTAAGGGACACCAGCAAGGGTACGTAGTGTTCTGTTAATATGTGGGGGAGTTGTGTTGATTTACACTTGCTATGGTAAGAAGTGTGATGTATACGTACAGTAATAAGTGAGGAAATACTTTGTTAAGGGACACGAGTGATAGTACAATAATCAAATGGACAATGCATTATATTTGGTGAGAGCACTGTTTATGTTTCTTAGTCTTAAGTTTTCTATGTTGTGTCCTGTTATTTGTCTCTTAGTCTTTTTCTTTTTAGTTGTCAGTTTATTTTCGATCTGTGAGTTTGAATGTCCCTCTGGTAACTTTAGCCCCTCTTTAATGACAACAGAACTAGTGGTTTTCACACTGATCATTACGGAATGTTTTGCAAAAAGAGTAAACGATATATTTAGGATTTGGTTTAATTTAAATTGATATCAACTTTTTAACCCCCTCATCCCCTAAAAGACACCGATAAAGGCTTTGCAAGGGATCACATAGGAGAATCCAGTATGTTGTTCTAAATTTAAAGATAAAAGTGTGTCTTCTAAAAATAGAAAATGTAATATTTATGTGTGAAAAGAAAAAACAACAAAACTCCAAGGAAAATTCAAAACGGAAAGTCCTTTTTCAAAAGAGATTTATGCATAGATATCAGCATTATCATGACTTCAAAATTCAAGTGATTTGGCTAAATATTCGTATGCAGTTTATATTCTCTATTGCTACTCGTGTTAATAGTTTTGTTGAATGAATTTTCTAACAGGTATTAATTACTTACGCTTAAAATTAAGTGATTCGAAAATATAATTATGTGTTCTTGCATATTTTAATTTAATGTGCAACATTTAGGACAACCACCATCAATGCGATTGATTTGCACAATGGTAAGTGTAAATGTACGAAAAGAAAAAAAGAAAGAAATATGAATTACATATACGTGTTCTGCTACTATGATAACTGAATGTGTAATACAATCAGACTGTGACATCCAGATGCAACTGGAAACAATCATTGTTAAGTTCCCGAATGAGCATACCAAGAGTTTATTAACCCAAAACAATTCAAATATTTTTTATGATATTTTCAATGACGTAAAAATGAAATTCGTGATATAAATCCTTAAACACTTTTCAGTGTCCGCAAGATAATCTATAATAACCAAATATAATACAGATTTTTATTTACACAAAATAAAATCTTTACATGAAGTTAACAAAGGACGGTTTAAAAAGTAGGTCGACTGATATGTTATCTCATACCTGAACAGATTTGTATAGACAATCTTAAAATAAACAGGTATTTATTTGAGACGTACAACTTTAAATATAGTAGTATATGATACAGTCACCTTAGACTATATGAAATCGAGGTTGGTTTTCTGTATGCTGACAAACTAAAAGCAATTGTTCTAAAAGTAAAGATTATTAGTTGTAAATGATAGTTTCAAACATCAGATATTCAACAAATGTATCAAAAATTTAAAAAAAGAAAGATATTACATTCTAAATTTATATAATATATAAGTAAACTAGCACTTGTTTAAAACCATTTCTTATTACGTTAGTAATTTAAATATTCGTTGGTTACAATCATAGTCTTTTCGCACTAAAATAACTAGTACAGAAACAGTTTTTATTAAAGAATAAAGTAAAATTCAGATTAATTTTTTTTTGCCAATTCATTGAAAGTAATTTATGTTCAGTCCATTTATTTAAGCTTTTGAAAAGTTACTGCATGTTGTTTTAAATTGTCTCAATTATTTTCAAACTGGGAAAGCTGAAAGTATTGAAAATTAATTCATCGTGTTAAACATGTTTTATATTATAGGAATAAAAAAGTAAAAATAGGATTTATTCTACTGTTCTAAAGAAAAAAAAAGCGAAAATAAAAAAACCATGTAACCAATAAATGCTTTTTTTTTTTAGCAAACACAGATTCTATGTACAGAATATTAAGTCAGTACAAAACAAACCGATTTATTAATGGTCAAGCATTTCTCAATTATATCATATAATTTGCAATGATAAAAACTTTTTCCATCAAGAAATATTTCAGTATAAGATATTTCATTGATCTTCATGAATTGTTTCTTTTTTTAAATATAAAACATAATCTCCATCTATATACTTTTCATTTATTTTATGTAACAACGCTTTTACAAATAAAGATATTATAAATTCAGTAAAAACCGGTTATGTATTTTACTCCTATGCTTGTCTTAAAAAAAAGAGGGACAAGAGATACCAAAGGGACAGTCAAACTTAAAATACTGAACTGCGAGGAAAATTCAAAATAGAAATTACCTAATCAAATGGCAAAATCAAATGATAAAACACATCAAACGAATCCTGACTTGGACATGCATTTTCAAATATAGAGATATTTACATAAAATCTGTATAACTTTGATTTGGTCATGCATTTTCTATAGAAAAAGTAAAGGTATAAAGGATTTTAGTGTAAAAAAAATAGTTTCAAATGGATAACAAATTAATCTTTTATGAAGACATTTAATATCCCACATGTACAGCTTTTAACATACACTAAGTACTATATAAGTAATCATTAAGGTTTGATAAATACTTGAAAAAGTGTCTTCTAAATATATCAATTAATTAATATGCATAGAAATGTATTTGTTAACAAAAAAATATTTTTAAACTGATTTCTATTATAATAACTGCTAAAGATAAAAATTTGTATTTGACGAACAAATTGTAATACACTTTTGAGTCAATAAATTAAATCTCAATTTCAATCTCAATTTCAATCTCAATTTAAAGCATAAAAAGTGAGATCATTGAAGAACATTTGATAAAAGAACTGCTCCAAAATATGTAGCATCCTTCGTGAGGTCAATGGTCGTACCAGCAATTTTGTTTTGTATTTCTAAAACATCATTCTGCTGAACGAATAATACACTTGTTATGCTGCAAGTCTTCATCTTTTTGTTTTTATGACTTTTTGGTCCATGAACATAACTGTCGTTGCCTTCCACACACCTAAGTACAGTGTCAGTGTTTGGGTTATGCCGATGATGTATGATGGCTATTTCTTCCCTGGACAAAACATTATTGAACACAACCTAAAATAACATATATCTATCCTACAATAACATATAGATATTTCTTCCCTGGACAAAACATTATTGAACACAACCTACAATAACATACATTTATTTTTATTTTCAAAATTATTTTCCAGATTCTGTTAAATAAACAATTTTCAGTAGCCAGAGCAATCTAATACAGAATGTTTTAAAAGATTCCTTCAATTACAAATATTTGATAAATTACAGGTTTATCTTGGAATTAAACAATGTTTTCTATGTAAAACATAGCGAACACTGATTACACTTTCTTGTTTCAGATATTAAAAAAATTATTTTCAAAATCTCAATGATACAAATAAGAAGTACATAGAAAATGATTGACATCTAAAAGAAAATGTTTTAAATTAATATCGAACTATAATACAAAAGACCAATAGCAAAGCATTAAACATGTATTTTGTTTTTGTATTTTTCATATTGCTAGTTTCAGATTTTGTTATTAGAAAACATGTTGGCTTCAGTTAATTAACCAAAAGTCTTTTCTTTTCAGGTAAAAGTCAAAGTATATGATATAAATGCCAATAAGCAACTATCAACCAGAGAAAAATTTGAAAAGGATAACTATATGCCATCGAATGGCCTTTAAAAATGAACAAAACCGATATCATAATTCAAGCTATAAAAGGCATTGGTGTGAAAACGTGTGGAATAAACCAAAGGACAAACGAAAGACAAAATATGAAAAACAGCTTCCAATGTCGATTACTGATTTTCCCAATTATTGATGTATTTGTGTGAATTCTTTAACAAATAACTTTAAATTTTCCGTCCTGAATATACGCGAGATATTTGAAAGCAGTCATCAACTAAAGCTCTACAAATCAATCAATCAATAAGGATCTTCAGAAAAACAAAGTCCAAACCAGTGGCTCTTTAAAAAAGAAGCGGAAAAAATCAAAGAAAAACATAAAGACTCGAAATTCAGAGAGAGACCAGATAAAAACACGGCTAAACAAACGTAAACGACGCAAAGACAAACATCAGTCTACCAAACACGTCATTTAGGTCTGGGCAGCATTTATCACTCCAAAAATTATGGATAAACATCTCGGGTGATGTACAATGGTTAGCAGAACAACGCCTTCTGATTGGTTGTGTATAATTATCTAAGGTGATCCGCATTGGTTAGCAGAACCCGCCTCTAGATTGTTTGTGACAATAATTGAGATTCCAAGGAAATAATCTCCTATCTAGATTACATAAGTTATCGGTGACAATCTGTCAAGCTGTGATTTGGTCTACAACTATTTTGAATGAGGTTAGATAATTATAGTTAAATACATGGACGATGACAATATGATGCATTTAATATACACATTAAAATAACACAAAAAAAATACAAATAAACAAAACACTAATTAACATTATTCGGTAGGTTCTTTATAATGCAATTCTTAGGTTTCATATGTTACACGTGCGTTTCTCCCAATAAAAAGTAATGGTCATTTAAAGTGGATTGCATTCTTAGTACCCAAATATAAATTATCGTCAATAAAGCTATTTTTGGTCGGCCTTGAATTATTTTATCCATTATACTTTTCCGAAACCTCTTCCCCCGCAAACAAAATGAAGAAACAACAACCAAATATAATTGAGTCCACAAGACATGTGTTTACTGTACGAAGCATGTGGCACCTGACAGACGTGTCTCTGTTACTTGTTTTAGATTTCTAAAGTTTTGTTGTGAACATTCCTGATTTTAATTATTATAATAAACTTACATGGAAGTAAACGAGATATATCCCTGTTTCTTTGGCTTTATATTTCCCCTTTTCTGTATCATCAAAAGGATTTTCAACATTATTCCAATTTGATCTCTCTAGAAACGTCATAGTCTGACTGTTTTCTGAAAATATCATAGCATCATATACTTTTTTTTATTTGAAAATGTATCAACATCAGATGTTAAATATATAATGTAAAAATTTTTTCGTAAGTATAATCGGTTTAGAAAATTGTCCATTAACTGGCATCTTTAATTACTTGTCTTAAATTGAACAGATATTAGTCAGTGAAAATTGGAATACATTTTGGTAAGCATCATGACCATGTGGGGTATGTAACAGTTTCCGTTATTACGCAAACCTCTGTTTTAATGTCAAATTATGATAATAGCATTTTGAGTGCATTTTGGAAAATACTGTAGAAAAACCTATTTTTATAACATAATTTATGTCCATTGACTACTTACTTAAACTTGTATATGTTCTATTTCTACAAACTGTACCATGCCATATGTTATTGCATTCAACTGAGAGAAAAAAAAAACAAATTATTCACTCAACTTTACAAATAAACGAAATAAACAAAAGCAAAAATGCATTTTAATACTGTACAGAGGAATCTACTGGACAAATACCGCCTTAATTTTTTCACTTGGTACGTGTAAAATTGTAATGGTGGGTCTTTTTAGAAATTCCTGAAGTAAATTTACAATACATGTGTCTTTTACAAATAATTTTGAAGCCCCAGTCCATCAATTGAACATTATAACGAGCGTTATGCTTATGATGCAATTAAACTATGGTTTTATATTTGTCACAGTGTGCAAAAGTTTAATCTCACTTAACTCTTCAATTAAAAAAATATGAAAGCCTGTATAATTAGTTGTATCTTTTTGTAGGTTTTGATAATACTACTGCTGCTTTTACCTATACCTGATTTTCGTAACAGAAGGGAGGAGCTTCCAAGTAGGATATTGGACTGGTAAAGTAAAGAAACTTGTCAAAATTTTTACGAATTCCATCACAGTTTGGTTGACTGTTATGGATTATCTTAGTCACAGATGACCATGGGTATGTAACACTAGGGGTTCCTCAAGTCCGTTATCTTCGCCTCGTAGCTAGCCTCACTGCATTCAACTTATAAGGGGATAATGAAGTTTCATGAGCAATACGACGGGTGTAATTACTCGAACAAGAGCTACATACCCTTTCGAGGTATGAGTTTATGAGCCAGCGGTATTCTACAGGGTTTACTCGAACAAGAGCTACATACCCTTTCGAGGTATGAGTTTATGAGCCAGCGGTATTCTATAGGGTTAATGTTGTTGACTCTTTACTTTTCTGTGAACCTTCCCCAGAATGTTGTTTGTCTTTTTTCTTTTCCCCATGTTTTTGTCCTTTCTTCGACTTATAAATTCCTATTGCCTCGTTTGTCACTTCTTTTTCTTTTATCATTTCGGTTTTATTTGTAAGTGTGCATTAATTAAAGTTCATAATACTTAACCTTGACGTGAAAAATTAATAAGTACATGCAAACTTTTTTTAAAATGTTAAACAATGAGTATCATGCATGTACTTTTTTTATTTTTCAAGATATTTCAGACCTTAATTGACCAGTTTCAAGTATTAAACATAACATTTTAAATGAAACAAGTATTAGCTTCTCAAAAAGTTTGTCTGGATTTAGCATATCATATGTAGTAAACATATTACTGATATAGGATCTCAGATAAATGAGGGTTGAATTTGTGTTTTTGCGAAAGTTGTTTATTGCTACAAAAACTATATGTAAGAAATAAATCTTGATTGTCATATTGTTAACTGATTACTGTGAAATTTAAAAAAAAAAAAACTTGATAAAGACGTTCTCCGTAGTTCTTAATTTTAGTGATTGCTTCTTAACTAGATATCAAAAGTTAATTTAAGCATCAGTGAAAATATAAGGGTGATTAGTCTAAAATGTGAATGATGTGCACCATATTCTCTATAACCATTTTTTGTCTTTTCCCAGATCTTGTCTTCATGGTTGATATCACGATCGAAGTCAGAAGTATAATGTGCTGCTTTTATTTTCATCTGAAAAATAATTGATAGGTCATGAATAAGATAATCATTTGCATTCCAATGATATTTTAAAATAAGTAAAGCATATTAATTTGATGAATTTACAAATAAAAGTATGTATACGGTACATAGACAGAAGAAGAAGTATACTTAACAACAATTTTTTTTTTCATTTACCTGTGTATTATATGACGTAATTTGTTTTTCAAATTTGATGTTTTTCTAAAATTGTTTAACTGCAGTTCACAGCAGTTTTATACTTTTACTTTAATAATTCATCACTTATTATTATTAACTCTGTATTTACATTGTATCACAGATCAAATGTATTCTTGCATTGTGTGTTTATTTGTGCCACTTCGTTTTTTGATGGAGTAAAGTCATTCCAATTTATATTTTATAGTGTGTCTTTCCATGTTGTGATGCAATACTACTGTTTTATAAAGAGAAGGTTTGGTACCATTTAAATGTTTAATCCCGCTGCAATTGTTTGCACCTGTCCTAAGTCAGAAATCTGCTGTTCAGTGGTTGTCGTTTGTTTACGTGGTTCATTAGTGTTTATTCTTTCTCGTTTTTTATATAGATTAGACCGTTGGTTTACCCGTTTGAATTGTTCTACACTAGTATTTTTTGGGGGGCCCTTTATAGCTTGCTGTTCAATGTGAGCCAATGCTCCGTGTTGATAACCGTACCTTGACCTATAATGGTTTACTTTTATAAATTGTGACTTAGATGGAGAGTTGTTTCATAGGCACTCATATCACATGTTTCTATATCTATATACAGTACATGTAACTATGGCAACACACGAAATACTACCAGATAAGCAAGATAGACTGGTCTATTCTGTATGCAATATGTGTATCATCGCACGATCATATTATTGTTTTTTACTTGTTAAATTAACTCATGTTGCTATTATTTTTGTTTTACTTATACTTATTTAATGATATCAGTCTTTTTCTGTAGTACATGATTTTACAAGAAAGTAAATATTTTTTATATGAATTGTGTAAGGCTGGTCAATTTCAATGTTGACATATCAGAGCACAAAACAGACATGTAGACTTATATCTATGTATAATTGCTACAGTTAGTATGTACTTACCGTTTTACTAGGATCACCTTTCTCCCCTTTCGGTCCTATTAATGAATAATATAAAACGATTGATTAAAAGATGAGGATCGTCAACTTATGTTTTAAGATAAATAACCGTGGCTATGTCCTTTAAAAATTACTGGCATATGAGACATAAAATCAAACTGATATATTAGTGGAACTAAACAATATAAAGTAACGAAAAAGCATATAAAACATGTAAAATATATACCTAGACTGACATATCAAATTTACTGCCGAACTGGCGTTTTAACCGTAAAGCAGATAAAATTGTTTTCCACTACATATACGTGTATTCGAAGCTTGAAAATATTACATTCCAATTTTGGTAAAATTTATACCCAGACTTAGTAAAATTAAGTAAACACATACGTTGATTCGTGTTTTTATAAAATGATACACACCAGTATTTCCTTGAGTTCCAATAGGACCCTGATCTCCTTTTATACCAGGAGCACCACGTGATCCTTGTTCTCCTGTTGTACCAGATTCACCCTTTTCTCCTCGATCACCTTTGGGTCCGGGAGGTCCTTTTCTCCCACGCCTCCCTCTGCACTTACATCTGCGAGCTGAGATTTAAATATATTGAACAGATATAATTTTCTATAGAGCTATTTCATTTGAACTAAATCAACACGTGCATCAATTGAGAGGCACAATGTAGATTTCATATCAAAATTTTGTTTGTTATGCTGTTTTATTTCCTTATATCCCACATTTGCTATTATTTATATTTTAGATAAGGGTGGAGGTTTAGTACCATTAAAACGTTTAAACCCGCTGCTATGCACCTGTCCTAAGTCAGGAGTCTGATGTTCAGTAGTTGTCGTTTGTTGATGTGGTTCATAAAAGTTTCTCGATCCTCGTTTTTTATATAGATTAGACCGTTGATTTTCCCATTTGACTGGTTTAACACTAGTCATATTTTGGGGCGCTTTATAGCTTGCTGTTCGGTGTGAGCCAAGTCTCCGTGTTGAAGACCGTTCTTTGACCTATAATTGTTTACTTTTATAAATTATGACTTGGATGGATAGTTGTCTCATTGGCACTCATAGAACATCTTCTTATATCTATAGATGTTTAAGATGTTACACCCAAAAATTGTATGTGTTCTTTGTTCTTAAAAACACGTACTTGCCGCGGATTAATGCGGTGGTAGTCTTTAGTGTTTTGGGGGTGTAAAATGTTATCCGAAACTTATCAAACATTTGTATTCATATTTGTATTTTGGAAACGTTTTGTACTTGTATCGTCTTTACTTATAGCAAATACGTTCGAAACGTTTTGTACTTGTATCGTCTTTACTTATAGCAAATACATTCGAAACGTTTTGTACTTGTATCGTCTTTATTTATAGCAAATACGTTCGACACGTTTTGTACTTGTATCGTCTTTACTTATAGCAAATACGTTCGAAACGTTTCAAAGATCATCTTGTGCAATAGTTATATATACCTCTCTTCGTTTTGGTTTTCTTTTGAGCATTTCGTTTAAAAACCACGTGATTGTAAATTTCATCGTCGTCTTCATCCTATTGAAAGTAAATGAATAAAACTTTGGAAGAAAAGACATCAAATTTAAGGCATAACACGAAATGAAACTAAAAAAAAAACCACTAGAAGTTCGCCTTCTATGCATTTGCTGCAACGAGACGTATAGACATATTTTGTTTTATTGTCTTTTCAAAAATCTAGCCGTTGACAATTGACCTGGATGTCAACATTTTGAAATTTAATGACAAGACAATATCTTTTTACATTTTAACATTTTAAACAATAAAAAGAATAAGTATTTATATTTATCAGATTTATATTTAATTCTTCCCTGTCGTTTTAACACTAGTAAAAGGATTATATAAAATATATTTGCCCTTGCAAAGTACGAATAACTTGCAATGTCATTGTTTATTACAGCGTTCATGGTGAAGGTTAATCTAGAAGAGCGCTATGGACACACGCTATTTTCCTATGCAAGCATTTTAGATACGGTATAATGTAAAATCAAATTTAATTGAATGATGCGTTGTTTATTATACAAGTGTTATACAGTTAATTGACTTTTCTTAGCTGATTTTCATTTCACAATCTAGTGAGTTATTAATAATTTATTATTTCCGAAATAAGAGGGGCTAGGCTTAGTGTTCATAACAATGACATTTGTAAGGTAAACCCCTGCTGCTCTCGACTTTTTTTTTTAATATTTTGCCATGCCGTAGCCAATAAAAGCTAACTATACGTTTTTGCTCATTATTGAAGGGCTTACAATGCCTGATGGTTGTTTAAAGCCTCGTCTTTTGTCACTGGAAGACGATAAACCAGGTTTATCTTATTATGTTTTGAGAAGCTAAAATGCATATCGATTTTACTTATACTGCAACTTTAAAAACTAGAAAGGGGAAACTACAGAATGTATTGTTATGAAAAAGGGGAATTCCATTATGTTGTTATCCTATGAACTAATGTTAATTCGATTTGAGAGTACAAATTAATCTGAAAATTATAATCGAGACATATACTAACTGCACTCATTTTTCGCTCATTTTATGTAATTTTAAAACGAAATAATTTTGACGGAAATTTTCGCAGAAAATTATCAGATGTATGTAAGAAATGTAGAAAAAACAAAGCGCATTACAAAAAAAGAGAAGATTGATTGATTGTTGGTTGCTTTACGCCGCATTAGAGAAGAAGGAAAATTTATAGAACAAGGGAAAGCAGTTTTAAAAAGTAACTTACAAAAACTCAAATAAACAAAAAATTATCTAACAAAATTTACCGGATTGATGTCAAGTCCTTCTTGAGGAGTACGCATTTACTGTTTTAGAGATCAAGTTCATTAAGGATAAAAAAAAAAACTTTCTTTATTCACGGGAAGTAATTGAATACATAGATTGATGTCAACTTTTGAAGTAATTAAAATCAGTTAGGTTTACTAAGCCGTTAATACTATGATGTACATTATGTGACTATGAATGTAAAAGATTTACTTATTTATTTGAACACCTTTGGCACATCATATAGATGAAACTGTCTTCATTTTTGCTGCATACATTGATGGATAAAGATAACTAATTAAAAAGATAATACAAAGAAAATACCACCAGTCGAAAAACTAAATAGAAGTTTTTTTATCTGCAAAAGAGCGTTGCATCAACCTATCTGCGATGAGTTATAATTGTAAATATTAACTTAAAGATTAATAAAAATAAAAAACTGAAATGTTTTAATATTATTTTATTTCCCTTTAAGGTAATCAGATCAATTATAGAACAGAAAGAGGAAGTAAATTGATTCAGGAGAATTTGTCTGATTTCAGCGAATTCAACGGAAAGGGAGATAATACCAGTTAAGCTGATGTAAATCAATTATGTTTCCTCCGTCATTTTCATGTATAAATTTTACAATATTATACATGAAGAATGAAGCTTTCTTAACGACATACCTTCCCCCCTTAAAAGAACCCAGCTAAAAACAAAAAAGAAATAAAAATTCAAAATTCAAAATACAAATACAAAAGCGAAAACAAAACACTAGCTAGAATACAAAAATTAAAAAAAAGGAGAAAAACAGTTTTGCACGTGTAAAAGTATTCGTTAAAGAAAATCGAATTAAAAGTATTTCTATGATTAGAAATAAACATTTTTTAATACTTACTCGATGAGTTTCTTCAACTCGATTTTGTAATGCCTCTGAGTGTAATGCAGCTTTATGTAACTCGGTAGACAGTTCTTTTCTGATGTTAATATTTTCTGATAGTATCCATACATTGCATGCCAAAATTGCACAAGACAAAATAAATAGAACTATAGTTGCTAAGATAATTAGTCTTTGTGAACTCGTTAGTGATGGTTTTCTTTGCGTTGTTGTGTCAATGTTACCTCGACATTTAGAACATGGCGACATTTCATGTGCATAATTAGCATCAGAGTATAAATCCATTTCAAAATAAAAAGTTTGGTCGAGAAAGCATCAAGCCCAAGTATATATGCTACTAGCTGCTAGTTGCTTTTCCCGCCATTTAAACATACCTTCTCTATTACGTTTTTATTTTTTCCAAATTGTCATGCGCATTGTTCATAGATAGGTAAGTACGTACATATATATATCTATATAGGTCTTTAATATCACAGGTGAATTCTACTTGCACTTTGATTCCCAGGAAATCACTATTATATTAATATCAATCCAGGGCCCAGATATGTAACTTGTATTTAAATGGTTTTTTGAAAATGATTGATTTGTTTACGATTTCAAATTGAAATATTGTCTGTATAAAACAATGAAATATAGATATTATTATTTAATTTTATGACTAAAATTTCTTGTATTTGATACTTTGGTCACAGTGTTTGCTCCCCGGGTGTTTTTATCATGATCTATGGATGATTGAACATATTTAGTGTGGAGCGCAAGTCAAATATAATATATCACATATTAACTCTTATAACTGAAAGCTGTCAATTAACTCACATTAAAAATTATAGATTCAATTAAAGTTTTGTGTTATTTGACAAATTATATACAAGTATAATGATATTTATCTATTTTCAATTTTCGAACTTGTCCAACATGATAATATATGTATAAATTATTAAACTATATTAAATATCTTTGAACTTTAAAAACATCAAAGTAATGTAATATGGTTAAGTATTGTTATACATTTTGAATAACTATCTCACATATCATTGCATTTTGGGTAGTTTATTAATAAGCTGAACATGTGTTTCTGTTTTCTTCTATAACTTTTAACGCTTGCGCCGAATAAAACACAGACGCAGTCTAATTGTTAGAATAAGCACACTACATATTTTTCATTTTGTATTTTCATTTGATAACCATGTATTATTTCATTATATTCAGTTACCGTTACTTCCCTGGAAAATATTGCTGGCTCATAAACTACCCTGAGTTAATTCAGACTTAATGTAAACAGCACAGGGTGTCGAGTATCCAAGATGACTAATTCAGCCTTAATGTAAACAGCACAGGGTGTCGAGTATCCATGAGGACTAATTCAGACTAACTGTGAACAACACAGTGTTGCGAGTATCAGATGACTAATTAACGTTTATCCTCTTTGTATATTGTTTTACAGTTCATTTAAGACAAGAAATTGACACAGATGGACAACTATAATAATGTAGGATATAACAAACATGACTATTTCAGTTTCGCAATGTCCAATTTTTCTCAGCAATTATACTCCCTGTCTTCAAATGGCGTTAACATATCTGTTTTACTAATGTATTATGGTTCGCATTACTTGGATTTTATAAACTTAAGTGTTCTTCTGACGGAAAAACCTATATTGGCAAGTTATCATACTTATAACGAATAAGCGGACTGTGTTTTTTGATTGAGTTAAGCATTCCAATTGATATTTTATCGTGTGTTTTCTATGTTGTGATGTTATACTATTGTTTCAGAAAACAAACCACTAAAACGTTTAATCCCGCTGAAAATGTTTGCACCTGTCCTAAGTCAGGAATCTGATGTACAGTAGTTGTCGTTTGTTTATGTAATTTATACGTGTTTCTCGTTTCTCGTTTTTTATATAGACTAGACCGTTGGTTTTCCCGTTTGAATGGTTTTACACTAATACTTTTGGGCCCTTTATAGCTTGTTGTTCGGTGTGAGCTCCGTGTTGAAGGCCGTACATTGACCTATAATGGTTTAATTTTATAAATTGTTATTTGGATGGAGAGTTGTCTCATTGACACTCACACCACATCTTCCTATATCGGTAAGGTTTGTCTGTGTCTCATACCACGCGGTCGTAGATCTTTCACAAATTAGAACAGTCTTCGTATTTCCCTTTGTTATATTTTTGCTAAACTTGATTTACATTTCGATTGATGCATGAATATTGAGAGCTGATTGTCCCAAAGAAGCAAGTTCATGCGATTTCGATGTTTTTTTGAAGTGAAGAAAAAAAATGAGCCTATGAAATTAATGGCTGTTCTACATATTTCGAATTACGTTTAGTAATCGTTCTTCATGCCAACTATTACAAGACGAAGTATCTATATTGCAGACTTTTTATAGTTCGAACCTCTTTTACAGACACAATATAAAAAAGAAGATGTGGTATGATTGCCAATGTTTAGTTATGATTGCTGATCTTCTGTAATTCAACCTACTGTTACAGGACAAAGGGTTTACTAATGACGACATATATTCAGTGTTTAGATCTTCTGAGAGATCTGTAGTTCAAAATCTACCATTGGTAGACAATGTTTGGTTTTGTGACAGATCTTCTACAGCCAAACTACTACTAAGAGACTAAGTGTTTGTCTTTTATTAAGAGGACAAAAGATGATATATTAGAATACAGAAGATATAATGGATGTAAGTATGTGAAAAACGAGCAGATTTAGGAGATGATAGACATATGGTATGTTCACATTGAGTAGATTTAGAGGACTCATATATGGAAATTTTTTGAGCAGGTTTTGACAATTACAGACAATTTATGAATATTGCATAGATTAAGAGATTGACAGATTGAAAAGGTTTTGACGATGACATATGGTATGTTAAATATTGTTTAGATTTATACGATGACACATGATATGTGAATATTGAGTAGATTTAGAGAACACATATATTGACATTGAGCAGATTTTGATGATTACAGACGATTTGTGAATAGTACGAAGATTTGATTAAGAGGATGCCATGATTTATGATATGTGTATTTGTGTAATGACGAACATAAAATCTTAAATATACACAAATAATGCGATGAGTATGCATGAACTGATACTTAATACACTTGATGATGTTACCCAAAACGAATCCGGATAGATACAATATCTCCAAAACGATATTTTATTTCAGTTAAAAATCAGTTGTAAAAAATCTCTTTTATGCGAGTTGAAGGCCGTACAGTGCCATTAAGTTTCGCTTCATTTTGGACTATGCTAGATAATTTCATCATCGGTACTATTCCTCATCTCCTTATTATCTACTAATTTTGTAAAAGCCTTAGTCTAAAAAGAAATCGTGCTAAAAAAAAAGTTAGAATACAGAATAAAAAATTATAACAGAACAAATGTAAATATCTTAAAATTTTATTTTTTATGTAATAAAATGACTCCAAAGTTATTGCCGACTCCCCACAATCTTAACTTGGTACTTTGTGTTTCAATACGTATGGATAACGTTTGACCTTTGTTTATAATAAATGTGCCTAACGTGGCACATGATTTTTCTGTGAAGTTTTGTTGTCTATCAGCTAGATCTAGTTCATGTCCCATGTAGACACCGTCTTGACAAGTCATTATCTGTTTGTCATCTAAAAAGATGGCAGCTCTTTCCTCTAAATTAGTTGGAATGAATAGTATCTGAAAACAAGATGACAATTATAACATTGTAGATGACTGACACTGAATCTAATAGCACCTATTTCAAATATTATGTCCAGCAAAGCAACATGAAATTGTGTGACAATTATATCAAGTCATATTCTCTTTGGCATTGGGTTGCTGTCTGGATGATATAAATCCAACACTATATACACTTGGTTTGGTGTGACATATTATCTTTGCAAATATTAGTACAAAATAATCTCCTTTAATGTAGGTTGTTTGTTCGATGAAGTAGTTTGACTTTGTATACCGAAATTTGGTCTGCCGTTATCACAGATTTCACACTCTACCCTGCTAATTCCCGAGAACAAATTAACTTTGTAAAGGACTGCGCATTGTTGGATAACAACGAGGCAATCAATACCATAATTCTAGTTATATCGTCTATGTGTTGATTTTTATAAAACTAAGTTGGCATTCCAATAGTACTGGTTTTGCGTGCAGGCAAATGAAGGAAATTGTACACATGCATTTATATAGGCAATAAACCCTCAAACTGGCAACTCTTTTTCTTTAACTTCAGATATTTAAAAATATAAAGAACGTATGCATCTCATTTGTCATTAAATTGTGTCTCGGCGATGGAATACGAGTTAGCCTTTCACAGATACCATTACATTGGTTGTGTTGTACATTCGACAGATAAAGTATAATAACAAGCATACTGAACTTCGAGAAATATTCTAAACGGAAGTCCCTAAGTAAATGACACTTTGTAATTCATCATGTTGTTCACTTAAGTGATCATATAAAGTGTGTTTATTGACTTTGCATATTCTTGACGTTGTATACATGACTAAACTAATAACTTTAGGTTTGTGTGCAAGTAAGACATATATAATTTTATCTATATTTTGGAATACTACATCAGACACAAAGTTTACGACATAGTTGTTTTAGTACATTTATTATCTAATATGGAATTTGGTATTTCTTTATTGTTGTGGCGTTATGCATTTTCCTCAAGATATTAGCTATACTTAAATCACTTACATTCAGATACACTAGATATAAACCATCATATTTTACTTTATATTTCCCATGCTCAGATGTCAGCTCCAGTGGCGACATCTCTTTTGGTGACGATAGTTTCCACGGTACACTAAGAGTCTTTTCTGTATTTTTATAGAAATGTATACAATGTTTTCAATTGATTTTGATAAGCAAACAAAACATACGGATACGCATACTTTTTATTAATTTTAATTATTTTCCAATTAACTTTTGGTACATGCGGGTTATTTTATATGTTTTACGTTTTTTCATTCTATTGCCAGGTCAAAAGAAAACATTATTAGAAAAACAATCTTTTGATTGTAAATTATAATATATGTTTTAAGGTCGTTTGAACTTATATTAACATTTTTCATCGTATAAAAACACGTTTTCGTTCAATTATAATGATATCATTAATGTGTTTAATCTGTATCGTGATAAGAAAAAAATAATTGCACAGGTTTATATAATTTATGATTGCCTGATTAACATAAAAAAAAAAAACAACAAATCAGATTAATTTTGTTTACATATAAAATAATAATCGAGTGTTAAACAATCATGGATGTAGATTCCTCTTGTGTCTGAAGTAAAACGACTAACACTATGAAAGCTTCTTATAAACAGGTGACAAAAAGGTACAATGTGTAGAGATAACTGCTCGTATACATCATGGAAACAGAATTCTATTTTAGCTTATGTTTACGATATTCTCTTCATTTATATCCTTTAGAACTTTCAAATGTTTTACCTGATTGTCTACTGTCGCTCTCATAAGTCTTATGGTTGAACTTTCAAATGTTTTACCTGATTGTTTACTGTCGCTCTCATAAGTCTTGTTGGTAGAACTTTCAAATGTTTTACCTGATTGTCTACTGTCGCTCTCATACGTCTTATTGGTAGAACTTTCAAATGTTTTACCTGATTGTCTATTGTCGCTCTCAAAAGTCTTATTGGTAGAACTTTCAAATGTTTTACCTGATTGTTTACTGTCGCTCTCATAAGTCTTATTGGTAGAACTTTCAAATGTTTTACCTGATTGTCTATTGTCGCTCTCAAAAGTCTTATTGGTAGAACTTTCAAATGTTTTACCTGATTGTTTACTGTCGCTCTCATACGTCTTATTGGTAGAACTTTCAAATGTTTTACCTGATTGTCTATTGTCGCTCTCAAAAGTCTTATTGGTAGAACTTTCAAATGTTTTACCTGTTTGTCTACTGTCGCTCTCATAAGTCTTATTTGTTGAACTTTAAAATGTTTTACCTGATTATCTACTGTCGCTCTCATAAGTCTTATTGTTGTATGTTATACCTTATTGTCTACTGTCGCTCTCATAAGTCTTATTGTTGTATGTTTTACCTGATTGTCTACTGTCGCTTTCATACGTCTTATTGTTGTAACAAACTAATCCACCAAATTCTTTATAACATTCTGAAAATATTTGGGATCTAAATCAAAATATTTCACAATAGATATTATTAACATAAACACATAATCATCAACACTTATAAACATGTACCGATATATAAACTCTCTCATTTTTGTTTGTTACTTTGACTTTTATCTTCTTATTTTTTGAGATTTGCACAACTGTAGTTAACTTCTGTCTAACTTTGACATATAACAACTTTCGTTTACAGAATGCCACTAATCTTTCATTACATGTACGTCTACCTTCCAGATGTATTTTTTACATTGTTGTACTTACTGTCAATAGCCATCAATAGTTTTTTCGACATTGTAGTATTTATACGAAAATCAAGTTCCACATGGGCTGCTTGTAATGCTGCCTGCAATAAAAGTATCTTGTCTGAGTACAGTTTAAAATTTAACTGAAAAAGTGATTTTTTTTTTATTATTTCAAATAGAAAAATTGTTTTGCCATAACTTGATTGGTTTTTTTTATTCTAAAGAGAATACGGCGTTAATGGTAGTTCATTGATGGTCCTTATATAATTTATTTACCATCGGCAATTTGATAGAACATCTATTTCAACGATGACAACGAATATGTTCATTTCGTCGTAAACACAATCCGATCCTCCTTTTCCCCGAACGTGACATAACAAATTAGACTTATCACCGGGTTTGTACGTTTTGCACAACACGACAGGTGCCACGTATGGAGCATGATCTGATTAAACTTCAGAGCACCTTTTTAAGTGGTATTCGTGTTCCTCAGTATTTAGTCATGTTAGTTGTTTATGTTGTGTTAAGTATATTGTATTTTATCCATTGCGGTGCTAGTCTATTTTTCGACATGAATTTTACCTTGACACAATAACACGTGGCTATTATTAAAAGCTGTAAATATCTAAATTATTTTGAATAAGTTGAAATGTTTGTTTTCTGTCTCATTTACATATACTGAACACATTAAATTCGTTAACGTAATTGATAAATTTCGTGAAATAAAGTATTTTAGGCAGAAAAAAAAACTTGTGAAAAAAGTTTTCGATTAAAAAAATTAAAGTATCAAAAACAAATGAAAAGTTACGCGCAAATTGTATGCGTCCGTAGCGCGTTATCCTATTAACGTTCCACAGGAACGACCACAGATAAAGTTCCACCTGCTGTATTTAATCATTCAACGGTTTATTTTTAATCCACTCTACGCATTTATCACTTTACTGATAATGTGAATATTTTATCGTGTCTTCCTTATTTGGGTGAAATATCATATTTGTAATCTTATCAAAATTTAAGTTAGTGGGTACCTCTTTTGAACTGACAATCGCCTTATTGCGCAGCTTCTTCCGACATTTCCTCAGGTATCGTTTTTCTTTCTTGCATTTTTTCTTATCTTAAATATGAAGACGGTGTCTAATCCTTATGTAGATAAATCAATTAAAACATATTTCAAGAAGAAAAATAGCAAATTAAACACACAATAAACAGTAAATTCAGATTTATATCATAGTTTAAGTTATAGTTATAATTTTACATTATTATTATTATTTGAAGAAAATAACCCAACAATTGTACATGGTTTCAGAAATGCAATGTCATTTAAAAAAAAGTACAAAAACCATACCTTTATCTGCAAATCTTTTATGGCGAAAATATTGATCGTCGGAAGCTTTGTTTTCTGTGTCGTCATCGTCCTGTACATTTTTATGCATAGGATCATGCTCTCTTGTATTCTGATAAAGTTAAAACATAAACCATAAGTTTAAGAAGTATATTACATAATAGCTTTGTCAAAACAAATGAAGGAAATTAATAGTTAGACATAAAACACCGTAAAATTGATGTGGACAAACTGTATGTTATATCTTTGTGCAATATTAATAGTTTTTGAGAGAAGATATATTCAAATATAAAATGTTTGTTTTTTTCGTGTTTGATGAGGAGTTATCTGAGCAGATATCATAAATATTGGATGTGCTTCTTTTTATATTACATAATTGAGAAATTCATAAGCATATAAGAAAGAGATTACCTGAACTGGTATATGGCCGTCTATCAAAATGTCTTGTACAGATTTACGCAGAACAACAACATCGTTTGAAAGTCGCGCTATTTCTTTGGACGACCATAAAATGTAAAAACATATGATAAAATATCCGAAATTTTTAATGCATACGGGTGCATTATTTTGAGTAACTTTCATGACTTAAATAAAGTTAAGCCCTATAGCTACATAAGGTCATAAGAACGTATAATTAAGATTTGTGAAATTCAAAATGTAAACACAGGTGACCGGATTATGATTTCCGCCTTTTTTTACCTTGACACAATAAATTATTCGAAGTCGGATAAAGCACATAATAAATTTAGCTTGAAGGGTGACGCTTTAAATACTGACAATGAACTAAGACTTCAGATTAAAATGTTGCATAATAAGGTTGGGTAAAAATATTTGATTATACATTTTCTATTTTATGTTATTTATTCTTGTTTCTTTTCACAGTAACTTTACATATGTTAAGACAACAAGCAGGTGTTAACAATACAGTTATCATATCCACATGGTTATACATTATTCAACGCTATAGTCATTTATAAAAAATCAACAAAAAAAAAGACGCACTTTTTATGTTGAGATTAAAAACATTATGCAAGTAAAACAGCTCCAAAGTTTGTATTATAGCTATCCAGGTATATTTCGGTGTTCCTGGTGACTATCTTAACGGTAATTGTTTGACTTCGCTCGACGTAAAACACTCCCGATACGCTACAGGTTTTAGCCTTTGAGTTAGTAGACACAGATGCGGTACCTCTGACATAGTCTAAATTCTCACGGCAAACTAATTTTTTGTCATCCGCTATAAATATTCCAACGTCGTGTTTAGAAAGTGTTGCACTGATAAGAACCTACAACATATATTAAGAAAAGTATACAATTAGAATGCGTTTTGTAATAATAACTTCATGTTGGAAATCTGTATAAAAAATATCATTTTTTGGAACATGCCTTTTTAGTCCGTTTCTGTGTGTGTTACATTTTAATGTTGTGTCGTTGTTCTCCTCTTATATTTAATGCGTTTCCCTCAGTTTTAATTTGTTACCCCGATTTTGTTTTTTGTCCATGGATTTATAAGTTTTGAACAGCAGTATACTACTGTTGCCTTTATTTTTTTGGATTGTTTTTTAAATACAAAAGTTAGCATTATATCTGTCTTTAAAATATCCACAAATAAATTACAACTAAACGTTGAGCAAACAAAAATTAAACAAGCCATTAAACCAAGAGTTCACAATGGAGTTGAAATCATCTCTTCGTAAATTTTACGGAGAACATCACGAGTTGGTTGACAGTTATGGAATATCCGTTTCACAGATAATATCGGATATGTTATGTCGTAACTACAATCGCGTTCCCTATTCACGAATGTGACTTACCAAATTAGACTATTTACCGGGTGTGTAATAACATGAGCAACACGACGGTTGCCACATGTGGAGCAGGACGGAGCACCTGCAATCACCCCCAGTTTTTGGTTGTGTTCGTTTTGCTTAGTCCTTAGTTTTATATGTTGTGTCTTGTGTACTATTTGTCTTTTTCTTTTTTATCCATGGCGTTGTCAGTTTGAAAGTCTCTCTGGTATCTTTTACTCCTTTTTAAATAATGGATTCAACAATAAAATAATTTCGCTCTAAATATATGCCCGAAATGAAAAATACAAAAATAAATCATTGCTATGGTGTAGGAAAATTAAAATAATTCCTCTGACTATTCAACTGTTAATCCTTTAATCCAACTCTCCTACAGCTACTGTTTTCATATTGTTAATTAAAATGAACAAAATCAATTTAGATACATATACATATACATATGTGTGGAACTCATACCACATCTTCCTATATCTATATCATTTACAAACTATTACATTTAGATACATAAGATATAATCCTCCAGTTTCCACTGTAAATATTCCAGGGCTTGGTTTGTTCATTCCGAGTGAAAGTACATCTCTATTGTGAGTCTTTGTCCATTGAGCTTTTTTCCAAAATTCTATAATTCTATTGGAATCTATAAATAAGGAACAAATTCAGTTCGTAGCATGTGCAAGGTCTTTTGAGATAAATGAAATGGTATGTATATACCAATATACACCAAATGTTAACTTGAATGTAATGATTCAACAGTAGTATTATACTGCTAAGTGAATGGACCTAGACCTCACGGTAGGTAAAAGTTCCAGAGTCTTTTTATAATTATAAAAAAAACATTTGACTTTTCTACGCTTCGCACAAGTATTCCTCATTCCAAACTAAAAGACAAATCGAAAGAGTTCGTATTGCTTTATTTCATAAAAAAGAATGGCCAACGTAGATACAAGTATCTTGTCTTAGGGAGGGATACATCCTACTTTGTAAAGGATCACTCTGATTCAAACGAAAAATTCTCTGAAACTGACATTATCAAGATGCTTGATTTCTTGATTGACAGCATATTTGTTACGTTCGGAGGACGTGTTTTTCAACAGACTGTCGGCATTCCAATCGGAACAAATTGTGCCCCTCTTATTGTCGACTTGTTAATTTATTAATAGGAGGCTGACTTCATACAGGAACTTCATAGGAAGAAAGATAAAAAGTTAGCAATATCCTTTAACTCTACTTTCCGCTATATAGAGGATGTTCTTTCACCAAATAATTCAAAATTTGGTGACTATTTGGTGACGAATCTATCCCATCGAACTAGAGATAAAAGATACTACAGATACAGTTAAGTCGGCCTCATATCTTGACTTACATCTAGAAATTGACAACGAGGATCGGTTGAAAACAAAAATTTACGACAAAAAAGATGATTTCAACTTTTCAATTGTGAACTTTCCATTTCTGAGTAGCAACATTCAAGCAGCACCTGCATACGTGGTATATATCTCCCAATTGAAACGATATTCCCGAGCTTGCATTTCCTATCATGATTTTCTTGATAGAGGGTTACTTCTCACAAGGAAGCTATTAAACCAAGAGTTCCAAATCGTGAAGTTGAAATCATCCCTTTGTAAATTTTACGGACGCCATCATGAGTGGGTTGACAGTTATGGAATAACCGTTTCACAAATGATATCGGATATGTTTCTTACGTCATAACTACAATCCCCTTCCCTTTCATGAATGTGACCTACCGAATTAGACTATTTACCGGATTGTTATCACATAAGCAACATGACGGGTGCCACATGTGAAGCAGGATCTGCTTACCCTTCCGGAGCACCTGAGATCACCCCTAGTGTTTGGTGGGGTTCGTGTTGCTTATTGAGTTTTCAATGTTGTGTCATGTGTACTATTGTTCGTCTGTTTGTCCTTTTCTTTTTTAGCCATGGCGTTGTAAGTTTATTTTCGATTTATGAGTTTGACTATCCCTCTGGTATCTTTCGTTCGTCTTTTATTAGCTATCAATATCAGAAGACCAGTTGAACTATAATTAAGATGTGCCCAAGAGTAGGTTATATTTTTAAATGATTAAATGTTATCTTTGTCAGAGATCAAAGTCAGAAGGAAGTCTGCAGATAACAAAAATATGTATGTATGGTTTAATAGAAATTGTTGCAAAAATAATTCATTGGAAATCATCTCGTTTTATTTTTATTTAGAGCGTAGGTCGTTTTTGCTTGCTTTAAAAATAAAAACAAAGTGTTGAATTTCATACCATACTCAATTTGCAATTTTATTTTGTTCATTTGTGTACACTTTCATAACTCTTTTTCTGTTGTTCCGTTGTTTTCCTCTTATAGTTTCCCTCGGTTTTAGTTTGTAACCCGGATTTGTTTTCTCTCAATCGATTTATGACTTTTGAACAGCGGTATACTACTGTTGCCTTTATTTATTCACACCGAAATGAATCATACCTATATTCTTATATGTATTATTCCTACACATCAAACCGTGCCATTTGTTTACACACATTGCATCTAGAATAAAAAGAGATACCATTATCATACTGAAAAATATCTAGTTAACGTATTAGAGATATTTAAAACAAAAGTATGTCACTGTATAAGTAGCTAACATGATAGAAAATAATCCAAGGATGTTTGATCAAAATGCAAAATATATATTATTATTTGTTTGTTGCACATAATTTGTTTTATTTTTAAGAGCTTTTGATTTTCCATTATAAGAAACTTTTCGTATTGAATTTTCCTCACAGTTCAGTATTTTTGTTATTTTACTTTTTCCACATAATATTTTATATCATATGTTGAAATGATGTCTTTTGAAAATTATTTGACTTTATGATGGATAATTGGAAAGCACTCCAGACGTATATATATATGTATAAAGCGGTATTTTTATTTTCATTTGATATAATTAAGTAGTGTCTTTGTCTTGCTCATCTTTGTTCTGTGTTAAAGTAAACTGAATTGAAGTGGTGTAATAAACATATAATTATATAAGTTTCAATTATGTATTTAAAACAAGTGTAGAGTAAAACGAGTCATTGTAGTTGTTTAACAGTGATAAATATCGCTACATTTTATTTTGTTATAGTGCAACTTACGGAGGTAAATTATTGAAATAAGGAAACACCCCCAGCAGAGATGCAACAATTAGGAATAGGAAACAATCTGTGCAGTTACAGATCAAATGACTATATTGGAATCTAAAGATCTAAGACCACGAAAACATGTCACTAGAGAGTTGGGTATAGACACATCTTATTGGTGATACAATTTGTGATGTTGACCGTTTAACCTGTGTAATGCCGATATCAGTCAATATAAGTAAACGTTTGACCGTTTAACCTGTGTAATGCCGATATCAGTCAATATAAGTAAACGTTTGACCGTTTAACCTGTGTAATGCCGATATCAGTCAATATAAGTAAACGTTATTTAACCTGTGTAATGCCGATATCAGTCAATATAAGTAAACGTTTGACCGTTTAACCTGTGTAATGCCGATATCAGTCAATATAAGTAAACGTTTGACCGTTTAACCTGTGTAATGCCGATATCAGTCAATATAAGTAAACGTTTGACCGTTTAACCTGTGTAATGCCGATATCAGTCAATATAAGTAAACGTTTGACCGTTTAACCTGTGTAATGCCGATATCAGTCAATATAAGTAAACGTTTGACCGTTTAACCTGTGTAATGCCGATATCAGTCAATATAAGTAAACGTTTGACCGTTTAACCTGTGTAATGCCGATATCAGTCAATATAAGTAAACGTTTGACCGTTTAACATGTGTAATGCCGATATCAGTCAATATAAGTAAACGTTTGACCGTTTAACATGTGTAATGCCGATATCAGTCAATATAAGTAAACGTTATTTAAGCTGTGTAATGCCGATATCAGTCAATATAAGTAAACGTTATTTAACCTGTGTAATGCCGATATCAGTCAATATAAGTAAACGTTATTTAACCTGTGTAATGCCGATATCAGTCAATATAAGTAAACGTTATTTAACCTGTGTAATGCCGATATCAGTCAATATAAGTAAACGTTATTTAACCTGTGTAATGCCGAGATCAGTCAATATAAGTAATTATTCCATATTGGTATTATATTAGTAGGTTTCTCTATATGAATTGGATTTTGAATAAAAAAGCATATTCACCTGAGAAAGTGTTATTCACCGCGCTAAACGTCACGCGCTTTTACATGCAACGTTACGGTTAAATGTTTCATGTAAAATTTGTTTTGGTATATGTTATTCATTAAATACAGTCATGTTCTTCTCTCGGAATATGGAATAAAACAATTACTGTCTTTTGTTTCGGTAAATATGGGGTTTAATTGACTTTTGAAAAACTGATATTCACTTCGGCCGTCGGCCTTAGTGAATATCATTTTTCAAAAGTCAATAAAACCGCATATTTACCTCATCAAAAGACAGTAATTGTATAACGTTATTTAACCTGTGTAATGCCGATATCAGTCAATATAAGTAAACGTTATTTAACCTGTGTAATGCCGATATCAGTCAATATAAGTAAACGTTATTTAACCTGTGTAATGCCGATATCAGTCAATATAAGTAAACGTTTGACCGTTTAACCTGTGTAATGCCGATATCAGTCAATATAAGTAAACGTTTGACCGTTTAACCTGTGTAATGCCGATATCAGTCAATATAAGTAAACGTTATTTAACCTGTGTAATGCCGATATCAGTCAATATAAGTAAACGTTATTTAACCTGTGTAATGCCGATATCAGTCAATATAAGTAAACGTTATTTAAGCTTTTTCGAGATATAATTGTGATTATTCAACTCACTGTTTGTAAATGTTTGACTGATGAGATCTCTTGTGACTCCAGTTGGAACATAATGAACGGCTTTAGGCTATAGAAAGGTGTAAAGAAAGATGCATTTATGTTATTCATTAGTCTTAATGTCAACAAATGTATAGACAAACTTTTTATTCTGATTCTTCACATTCTCAATTACGCTTTCTTTATAAAATACAAAGTTATTTAACAGTGTAATTGTTATGATTGTATGTATATTGTGTATTTTAAATTATTAAAGTGTTTGCTTCGGTATACTAATACATGGTATGCGTATGAGAATATATGTTAAATTTAAAAATAACTGTTACACTTGATTTAAATATTATAATGAAGAAGAAGATAGATTGACTACAATGTCACTACAATTATTTGCAATTTTTACTTTTTATTATTATTATTTTTTTAAGATCAACTTTTCTGCACATCTGTATTTTTTTTTAAAACAGTGCATTGAAACCGGTTTTACGACTTCAAATTCTAAATTATAATTAATATTACCTGCTGTACAGGTGCATCAAGATGCAAAATACCACCTGAAATTAAATAAACACACCGTATTAACACATTTTGCAGCAACAGTTAACAATCTTTCGCATCATTTGCATAAAATTCTGTTTCTATGCGAAAAACTAAGAAACCGATAAAAAGCATTATTAGTTCACGACTATATCGATAAATGGATCGCAAATGCTATGCTATTATACGTTTTCAAAGAATTCGTGGATAAAATAATATCAAATAGTGTATGTACTAAATATATTTTGAAAATAGAAACAATTTGAAAGTACTGTTTATGATTGTATTATAGCATATATATATAAAAAAAAAATATAAGATGTGTGACGCAGTTACCTTGAATATCTTCCATTCTGTTATTTGTTCTCAGATGTCTCCCTCCTAATTCTGTTCAAAAAAAATATTTGTACATTTAAAACTATGAAGCTAATAAATGATATACATTGAATATCATATTACTTCAAGTATTTTTAAATTCACAAAACAGTTGATAGGAAAATAAAAATAGATAATGGCATGGCATATTTTATTCTGTGTCTTACTTGTCTTTTCCATTCATTCTGATGATTTATTTTGTCAGTTTTATGGATTTTCCCATCTGTTTTATAATTTACATAGGAGTTAGGTACTTTTGTTATTTCCTTTTTTACAAATTAAAAATTGATTTATCACCAATACAGAAAAGACATAGGTTTGTCTCTGTACTACTAGGCATTGTCATGATTAAAACGTCCCAAGAAAATACAAGAACAGTACATATTACCATTCCTAGACAACTGGTCTCATTAAATAATGGCAGGTATTATTTTCTTCAATCTTTCGCCTTTTAGATGGTTCATTTGGTCCAATCATTCAGCCGTGAAGAGAGACGAAAGATACCAGAGGGGCAGTCAAACAAAAGATAATATAGAATTAATATTAATATTTTTGTTGATATGTTCAACCGATTAGTGGTAGGGTTAACTTTTTTCAATATTTTACTCGATAAATGAAAGATGTAAAAAAGAAGAAGTGGTATGATTGCCAATGAGACAATTATCCAGAAGAGACCAAATGACACAGAAATTAACAACTATAGGTCACCGTACAGCCTTCAAAAACGAGCAAAGTCGATACCGCATAGTCGGCTATAAAAGGCTTCGAAGTGAACCATGTAAAATAATTCAAACGACAAACTACCGGCATTATTTGTGTACAAAAAAAATGAACGAAAAACAAATATGTAACACATCAACAAACGACAACCACTGAATTACAGGCTCCTGACTTGGGACACGCACATAATAGAGAATGTGGTGGGGTTCTCAACCCTCCCATAACCTAGGACATTTTCGTCAATATTACTCGGTTCATGGTATCGTTCATATTGAATCATCATTACTGTTTTATACTACTTATCTCCTTTTTTCTTATTTGGTAAAATACGCTGTCTGTTTTTCTACGACTAGTGACATTGTTTTACCTCTTGGTATCATCTTTTATCTTTTATAACGTGAGAAAACAGTAAGTCAAAAACAAATACAGAGCTCCTAGAGGGGATTCAAAACCGTGACAACTCGCTGTCACCTCACAACTTTACTATCAGTACTGTTTCATAAGCATTGTACTGTAATGAACCTACCTTCACCATGTAGACTTTGGTTGTTTGACATTGTATCGTCACTTGCTTCCTTTAGAATCATAAGCACTGTACAGTAATGAACCTACCTTCACCATGTAGACTTTGGTTGTTTGACATTGTATCGTCACTTGCTTCCTTTAGAATCATAAGCATTGTACAGTAATGAACCTACCTTCACCATGTAGACTTTGGTTGTTTGACATTGTACCGTCACTTGCTTCCTTTAGAATCATAAGCACTGTACAGTAATGAACCTACCTGCACCATGTAGACTTTGGTTGTTTGACATTGTATCGTCACTTGCTTCCTTTAGAATCATAAGCACTGTACTGTAATGAACCTACCTGCACCATGTAGACTTTGGTTGTTTGACATTGTATCGTCATTTGCTCCCTTTAGAATCATAAGCACTTTACAGTAATGAACCTACCTGCACCATGTAGACTTTGGTTACTTGACATTGTATCGTCACTTGCTTCCTTTAGAATCATAAGCATTGTACAGTAATGAACCTACCTTCACCATGTAGACTTTGGTTGTTTGACATTGTATCGTCATTTGCTCCCTTTAGAATCATAAGCACTGTACAGTAATGAACCTACCTTCACCATGTAGACTTTGGTTGTTTGACATTGTATCGTCACTTGCTCCCTTTAGAATCATAAGCACTGTACAGTAATGAACCTACCTTCACCATGTAGACTTTGGTTGTTTGACATTGTACCGTCACTTGCTTCCTTTAGAATCATAAGCACTGTACAGTAATGAACCTACCTTCACCATGTAGACTTTGGTTGTTTGACATTGTATCGTCATTTGCTCCCTTTAGAATCATAAGCACTGTACTGTAATGAACCTACCTGCACCATGTAGACTTTGGTTGTTTGACATTGTATCGTCATTTGCTCCCTTTAGAATCATAAGCATTGTACAGTAATGAACCTACCTTCACCATGTAGACTTTGGTTACTTGACATTGTATCGTCATTTGCTCCCTTTAGAATCATAAGCACTTTACAGTAATGAACCTACCTGCACCATGTAGACTTTGGTTGTTTGACATTGTATCGTCACTTGCTTCCTTTAGAATCATAAGCACTGTACTGTAATGAACCTACCTGCACCATGTAGACTTTGGTTGTTTGACATTGTATCGTCATTTGCTCCCTTTAGAATCATAAGCACTTTACAGTAATGAACCTACCTGCACCATGTAGACTTTGGTTACTTGACATTGTATCGTCACTTGCTTCCTTTAGAATCATAAGCACTGTACAGTAATGAACCTACCTTCACCATGTAGACTTTGGTTGTTTGACATTGTATCGTCATTTGCTCCCTTTAGAATCATAAGCATTGTACAGTAATGAACCTACCTGCACCATGTAGACTTTGGTTGTTTGACATTGTATCGTCACTTGCTCCCTTTAGAATCATAAGCATTGTACAGTAATGAACCTACCTTCACCATGTAGACTTTGGTTGTTTGACATTGTATCGTCATTTGCTCCCTTTAGAATCATAAGCATTGTACAGTAATGAACCTACCTGCACCATGTAGACTTTGATTGTTTGACATTGTATCGTCACTTGCTTCCTTTAGAATCATAAGCACTGTACAGTAATGAACCTACCTTCACCATGTAGACTTTGGTTACTTGACATTGTATCGTCACTTGCTTCCTTTAGAATCATAAGCACTGTACAGTAATGAACCTACCTTCACCATGTAGACTTTGGTTACTTGACATTGTATCGTCACTTGCTTCCTTTAGAATCATAAGCACTGTACAGTAATGAACCTACCTTCACCATGTAGACTTTGGTTGTTTGACATTGTATCGTCACTTGCTCCCTTTAGAATCATAAGCATTGTACTGTAATGAACCTACCTGCACCATGTAGACTTTGGTTGTTTGACATTGTATCGTCACTTGCTTCCTCTAGAATCATAAGCACTGTACAGTAATGAACCTACCTTCACCATGTAGACTTTGGTTGTTTGACATTGTATCGTCACTTGCTTCCTTTAGAATCATAAGCACTGTACTGTAATGAACCTACCTTCACCATGTAGACTTTGGTTGTTTGACATTGTACCGTCACTTGCTTCCTTTAGAATCATAAGCACTGTACAGTAATGAACCTACCTGCACCATGTAGACTTTGGTTGTTTGACATTGTATCGTCACTTGCTTCCTTTAGAATCATAAGCACTGTACTGTAATGAACCTACCTGCACCATGTAGACTTTGGTTGTTTGACATTGTATCGTCATTTGCTTCCTTTAGAATCATAAGCACTGTACAGTAATGAACCTACCTGCACCATGTAGACTTTGTTTACTTGACATTGTATCGTCACTTGCTTCCTTTAGAATCATAAGCATTGTACAGTAATGAACCTACCTTCACCATGTAGACTTTGGTTGTTTGACATTGTATCGTCACTTGCTTCCTTTAGAATCATAAGCATTGTACAGTAATGAACCTACCTTCACCATGTAGACTTTGGTTGTTTGACATTGTATCGTCACTTGCTTCCTTTAGAATCATAAGCACTGTACAGTAATGAACCTACCTTCACCATGTAGACTTTGGTTGTTTGACATTGTATCGTCATTTGCTCCCTTTAGAATCATAAGCATTGTACAGTAATGAACCTACCTTCACCATGTAGACTTTGGTTACTTGACATTGTATCGTCACTTGCTTCCTTTAGAATCATAAGCACTGTACTGTAATGAACCTACCTGCACCATGTAGACTTTGGTTGTTTGACATTGTATCGTCACTTGCTTCCTTTAGAATCATAAGCATTGTACAGTAATGAACCTACCTGCACCATGTAGACTTTGATTGTTTGACATTGTATCGTCACTTGCTTCCTTTAGAATCATAAGCACTTTACAGTAATGAACCTACCTGCACCATGTAGACTTTGGTTACTTGACATTGTATCGTCACTTGCTTCCTCTAGAAGTATATCATCACTCTGTCAAAATCAAAACATATGTAAAAACAAAATATATTCGAGTGACTGTCATCATTATATATCATGACTTTTTCTCCAGAAAGATAATAAATTAAGAATAGTTACAATGATAATAAAAAGTAAATACTACAAAATTAGCTGGCTGGTCGTTTTCTTAAGACTGTTAAATATAATGTTGAATGGCACTTGTACATGTGATGAATTCTACAAGTATTGAAATAAAAATATAAATAGTACATATTTATGAAATGTAATTTGTGAACAAAAAATCTACAATTTGCTTTTTAAAGTTACCTTGATTGTATTTTCCGCTGCTGCTCTAGTAGAATTTATTTCAGGACTTCTATGCGACAAGGTTATCAACTCTCTCCTTATCTGTTCAATCTTGTTTACAGATAACCACATACAAATAACACAACTAATTGAACAAACGGATGAGAAAACACATACAATTAATATCCTAGCGTTAGAACAGACAAACTTTCTGTCCCTTTTCATTGCCTTTTGAATTTCTACGTCGTCCATCGCCCAAACGACTTAAGTCATCAGCTGCTGTCGGACTACAGTATTGCGTGCATTGAAATAAAAATATTGATATTTCAGATTTACTTTTATTTATGTAAATAAGATATAGTATGATATTTATTTAATCTACTGATGTATGTATGTCACTTGTTATCTAATCTTAAAGATACATTTACCACGAACACTGCGTAATTTCTATCTAATTGTTATAATGTTACAGGAAACATCATGATAAGTATTTGATATGCTTTGGATATGGCAAATCCCTTTCACTCAAAAGGTCAATGGACATTAAATGTCTTATTTTGCCAAACAATATGGATACAATTATTAATTTTGAGCAGACATCAAACATCTGTTATCCTATGTTTTACGTAATAGTTGACACAAAATACTTCAATGGCAGATTGTCAAAAAATATTGTTTATCTAATTTAATGTTTATTTGTTTATTTTTATTTTCAAATAATAGATCGCTTTTTTAATCACCATTTTAAATACATTTTAGTTTAAACATATTTATTTTTAGTGGATTGGGAAACAAGTTTTTGCAACTTATATTAGGCAGCAACCATTTGATTTTCTGGGGGGGGGGGGGCTATGGGTTTTTTTTCTGGACAAATTTTTTTTTTCGCCCATGGCGAAAGACAATCTTTTTTTTTCGCGACAAGTCGAAAACAATTTTTTTCTTTCAATTTTAGCATTACATATAGTGGCAGCTGAGGGTGAAACAAACAATTTTTTTTTCTCAGAATCAAAAACAAATTATTTTTTTCTCCAAAAACTGGAAACAAACTTTTTTTTCCAAAAAAAACCATAGCCCCCCCCCCCCCCCCCCCCCACAAAAATCAAATGGTTGTTGCCTTAATCCCTTTCCACTTTGCGGGTGCGAGTGCTGCCTATAGCGGCATTAGTCTGCTCTTTTTCGAAATTTTGTATACTAAATTAAGTAAAATACATCTGGACAAGTTCATTACTTTCTTATTCAGATATAAAGTAGATGTCATGTAACTCAAAACCATACATTTCAGCTTGGATATCGAATATCTCTGTGAGCTTGATTTTGAGGATATTATCGACATTGAGTATTGTGACCTACCAAGATCTCTGTTCTGAAATTAACTCAGTTGAATAATTCAAATTGAGACCTAGGACAACAATGCAGATTTCATCTTCTGTTTTCTCGGTAGTATCTTATCAACCGTCCTTTCATATTGTATTCCCTATCTCAGTTGATAAGTTATGGGTGGCAGTATCCACATCATATGGAATTATTTAACAGGGACATTCTAATATTATTTAAGCAGGATTATGAGAAGAATGCCACAAAACCAGGTTCAACCCACCATTTTTTCCTTTAAAAATGTCCTGTACCAAGTCAGGAATATGGCCATTGTTATATTATTGTTCGTTTCTGTGTGTGTTACATTTTAACGTTGCGTCGTTTGTTTTCTCTTATTTTTGAGTGTAATTTTACATTGCGATAAGACGTGTCACAGTACTTGTCTATCCCAAATTCATGTATTTGATTTTGATGTTATATTTGTTATTCTCGTGGGATTTTGTCTGATGCTTGGTCCGTTTCTGTGTGTGTTACATTTTAGTGTTGTGTCGTAGCTCTCTTATATTTAATACGTTTCCCTCGGTTTTAGTTTGTTACCCCGATTTTGTTTTTTGTCCATGGATAAATGAGTTTTGAACAGCGGTATACTACTGTTGCCTTTATTTAAATCCACATAACGAATGGAAAGCAGGAGATCCTATGAGTTAGTAAGAGGACTCCTTTAGGGGTACATCTGATTCACTTATGGTTGTTTTTTCTCTCTTGGTTGGCATATACTAAATGGATTAACAAGCTTTGACCATCGGTAAATTACTGTTGTCTCTTAAAGATATCTGTATGTTTTGATGTTTTCTCTGCAGAAAAAATTGCCATATAGTGTAGAAAAGCTAATGTCCATTTTAATTATATACAGTTTGATATATAAATATTAAATATAAATTTCACTTTGAGATCAGCTGTATTAACAACCGAGTGTTACTATGCTTATTTTAGAAAAACCTTTCATCCATGTTGTTTACTGTTTGTTTTGCATCCAGTCAAAAAATTCTTTTGAATATTTAAATTTTTTTCAGGTTAAATTGATACCCGTACCAATTGCAAGTCAGGAATATGAAAATTGTTTTTCATTCGTTTGATGTACTTGAGCTTTTTATTCTGCCATTATATAAAGGACTTTCTCTTTTGAATTTTCCTTTAAGTTCAGTATTTTTGCTATCTTTACTTTTTATTGTAGTATGCAAACCTTCAACATTTTAGGGCAGGACCATGTAACCTCATGCTTTGTACAATACAGATATGCAGGGCCTGTTTTTACATGTGAACAAATCATTTAGCCGTCTAGTCTATAGATTGTATAATGAGAGAAATACTGATTTTTGAAGTCTTTAGTTAGACAAGAAATCAGATCAATTCTAATGCCCAAATACATGCACATTATCACAAAGCTAGAAGTGAACAAACCTCTAATGCCCAAATACACGCACATTATCACAAAGCTAGAAGTGAACAAACCTCTAATGCCCAAATACACGCACATTATCACAAAGCTAGAAGTGAACAAACCTCTAATGCTAACAGTAAATTAAAAGTTTTTTTCTTTCTAAAATTGCATTTAATACTTATAATTTCTATAGAAAAACAATCTATAATTTTAATCACAGTGTTAATTTTGATAGCAGCTCATACATACATTGGTAAATGCTTTCAAATAACAATATAAAAATGACTTCACCATAAGGTGGACCTACTCAATTGTGGTCACCATATTAAAATGCAAGGTAAAATAGATATACAAACAATATGAAAATGTCAATGTAAACAAGTTTCAGAATCTCATGAAATGCTTAAAGTAATTACATTGTTTCTTTAATTAGCAATAAGTTATGTATATTAACACATCTAAGACACATTTAAACAAGTTCCAGGTTTCCATCATTATATCACAATTTTTGCTATATAAATAAAACTGTTACATTACTTCTATGGGTGGTTCTGGAAAGTATTTTACTATTTTTAGCCATAATTTTGGTTAATTACATATTATTATTAGTGTTCATAATGCACATGAGAATAATTAGCTTAAAAATTAATTGTTTATTACTAAAGAATTCTCTTTCACAACATTTACAAGATATGACATACCATATCCAATCTTCAATCACTAGGTTTACAGTTTTTATATGAAATCCTGAATAATATTACTGTATTGTATCTTAATTCTTTCTCTGTCCACATCTTCAAACATCATAATAACTTTTCACATCAAAACAAGTGTAAACAATTTGTGTCAAAGCTTCCTTTCAAAAATATGAAATTTAATTAAATAAACAATGTACAGGATTTGCAATCACAGGACATTAGTATGTAAATAAGAAAGAGCATAATAAAGTTGCAAACATATGTTAATTAAGGATAAATGCTACTCTGTTTCAAAATATCAAGCTTTATAAAAGGATATAATAAATTGATAAAATATAAATAACAGAACTTAAGAAGACAGATAAAAAGTCCTTGTCTTTCAGATGAAAGCCATCAAAAATCTGGATCGAAATGAATCACTCTTGATCTTTATACACTTAACATTTGTATCTTTTTCTTTCAAAAACTATGAAAAATAACAAGCATTTTATAACATTTGAAAAATAGCTTTTTAAACTGTATGTATAAGAATTATGGCAAGAAAGGTAGGGGTTAGATGGTAAAATGTTTAATGGCACGACATGGATAAAACCAGAGGATTCCAAAATATTTCACAAAAATTCAAAAACAAGAGCAGCGTTAAAATGAGTGCTAATGGTAATAAATATTTTAATTGACTGAATGAAAATCAATAAAAATTTTACATCTAACAAAAATAGACTAGGAAACTCCTAAAATCCTCAAATTATCTGTAGCTTACAAACAACAGTTAAATATGGCAGTAATGATAATTTAAAACATCATGATGTAAATAATCTACAACTAATCTGATTTCTGATTTGCTTTGCCTCCAGACAGTCTTTTTAAAGAGTTGTTGGGCTGTGGTACACCAAAGTGCAGTCCTTATTGAAAACATGTTAATTGTCAACCAGACTTGGTGGTGTGTATGTGTTAAAAGATACAAATTAATAAGAAATTGGTTAATGCACAAATTGTTTACACAAAATTCGATATTTTACCATTTCAAGATGTAAACTTGGTTTCATACATTTAGGTCAGAAATTGTCATCATGATTTCTATATGGACTACACCATTAGGATGACAAACAAAATGAGTTCTTAAAAGGCTGTCAGAGGAATCTTGTATTCATCTTTAAAAAGACTTATATCAGTCAAAAAGACTTATATCAGTCAAAAAGACTTATATTAGTAAAAAAGACTTATATCAGTCAAAAAGAGTATTCAAAAGACTTGTAATAGTCAACAAGACCTATAATAGTTAACATGACCTTTCCAAGTCAACAAGGCCTACTATACAAGATCACTGATTCTTTGGTGCTTCATGATGTATGTTAGCTATAATCAACAATATCACTGATTCTTTGGTGCTTCATGATGTATGTTAGCTATAATCAACAATATCACTGATTCTTTGGTGCTTCATGATGTATGTTAGCTATAATCAACAATATCACTGATTCTTTGGTGCTTCATGATGTATGTTAGCTATAATCAACAATATCACTGATTCTTTGGTGCTTCATGATGTATGTTAGCTATAATCAACAATATCACTGATTCTTTGGTGCTTCATGATGTATGTTAGCTATAATCAACAATATCACTGATTCTTTGGTGCTTCATGATGTATGTTAGCTATAATCAACAATATCACTGATTCTTTGGTGCTTCATGATGTATGTTAGCTATAATCAACAATATCACTGATTCTTTGGTGCTTCATGATGTATGTTAGCTATAATCAACAATATCACTGATTCTTTGGTGCTTCATGATGTATGTTAGCTATAATCAACAATATCACTGATTCTTTGGTGCTTCATGATGTATGTTAGCTATAATCAACAATATCACTGATTCTTTGGTGCTTCATGATGTATGTTAGCTATAATCAACAATATCACTGATTCTTTGGTGCTTCATGATGTATGTTAGCTATAATCAACAATATCACTGATTCTTTGGTGCTTCATGATGTATGTTAGCTATAATCAACAATATCACTGATTCTTTGGTGCTTCATGATGTATGTTAGCTACAACACAACCAAATGTACTCATAACTGTAGGTAATTCTTGTCCTTCTGCCCACGTCTGTCGTCCTTTCTCTTCTTTTAACCAACAGAGTCCTGCCATCCAACTTTTATCATCTTCTCCACCAACAATCAATATGGTGTTTCCATATTTCACAATTCCTTAAACAAAAGATAATTTGTTGTGTATTTATTTAATAGTGTAAATGTGTATATAGATTGGTAACAACAATATCAAAATCAAACATTGTGATTTTATAGGAAACATATATTGGATAAGGTAAAATAATTCTCTCAACACAATTTCTTCTTGGAGGTGGTGGTGGTGGGGGGGGGGGGGTTATGTGCCAAAATGAAGTTTGTAAATGTTTACCTTCATTAGTAAAAATAAACTATGCAATAAAGTACAATTTAAATTATCATAAAAGTAGTTATTAGTTTTTCATATACAGAACATAAAAAAATGAATAGTCTAAGGGCAGATAACCCCTATAAATAATGTTTAATGTAAAATATGTATTAAAGTTTAACTTTAAAAACAAAATATGTGCATAATCTTTTTTAGTGAAGACTACTTTTGTGTATAAAATGAATACAGATAAGGGATTTTCTTTGTTTTATATATTTCACTGGGCAATTAAATCAGTTCATTCATAAGTATGAAAAATGTAACTTACATTTTCAGTAAGAAATTCTATTTTCACAGACATTTTGTTTGATGATTTTTAATTTTTGTTTCATGTAACAAAAAGATACTCTCAATTTTGTCAGTTTATGTTTTATATTTGGTGAGTTAACACTAACCTTTTATCTAATTTGTTTTTAAATTACTAATAAATATTTTTAATACAGCTGAAAGAGATTGAAGTACATGATTTTATGATATTATAAGAAACTAATTTACCAGCTCCACATAATGCATTTGGAAGTTCTGGTCCTGGGCTCCAGGTCTGGCTCTCTGGATCAAATATCTCTACAGAACTAACACAGTGTTCTGGTAAAAACTCTCTCTTCCATTTCTCACTTAATGCTGAATTTCCACCTAATTAAAAAAACAAACAAACATAAGCTAGTGAAGGCTTTTAATATCTGATCTAACATTTTATTCTAACCTTTCTAATACAAATTAAACTGGGAATATTTATTAAAAAAAAATGCATATAAAAAACCTTCTTTGAAAGTTGCACTGAGTGAACAGAGCTGTTTTATAATCCAGTAAAAATATGTTGAGTTGATTTATAATAATTTATACATGCTGATTGACTGATCAAATATAGTAAATCTCGTGTTAATTCATTAATAAAGGTGTGCCCTTAATATTTAATTCCATGACACATATCCATAAAGAGAGATATATTACTGTTATAAATTATAACACAACATGTGCCACATGTGGAGCAGGAACTGCTAATTCTTCTATAGCACCTGGAATACCATAGTTTTTGATGCGGTTTGTATTCCTCAGTCTTTAGGTTTCTATATTTTGTGTTTTTGTTGTTTGTGTTTTTTTTGTGTTCTGCCCTGGCTTTGTCAGTTTGTTTTTGACTCATTAGTATCTTTCGACTCATAAGTTATGATCATTGTGCAAAGGTTTGTTATTCTATCATGTTTAATTGAACAAATGATTACATAATATTTATAATAGAATCTTAAAATATATCCTTCAAAAAGTAACCATGTTAAGCAGGACAAGCTAATATTTCAGTTTCTGCAAAAATGAGTCTTATTTAAGACTTTTGTAGACAAAATATGTGCCTGACGTACAAAATTTAAATCCTGGTATCTACGATGAGTTTAATTAGCAATAAAATGGATTTAACAAAAGATTATTTGATGAAGGAGGTTTCCCAGTCATATTACCAATAACATAGATCTTGTCTTTATACACAACACTCCCAGCTAGAACTCGAGCTATATTCATGGGAGGCAACTCTGACCATGTATCTTCTGTTGGATCATACCTAAAATATACATCATATGAGTATTACAAATATATGAAAGGATAACTATTCAGGCTCATATCAGCTAATACATTTATAATTAGTAGCACTTTTGTATTAAAATGACCATATGTCTGTCCCCTTCAGGGTGAATAGGTTAAACTTTTATATCTATATTTCACTGATCAGAAAACTTGATAAATAATCACTGTAATTGCACCAGAAGAGTATGAATTTAAGGTTAGTAATCAGCTATTGATATATATAAATTTCTCCCTTTCTTAAACTTGTCATAAACTTGATGGTTTTCTGTAACCATAGAACATAGGCCTTACAAATTCATAAACAATAAGTTACTAACAATTGTGGATGGTTTTCTGTAACATTAAGTGATCTTTGATAAAACCTAGTCCTAACCTATACACAGAGTTACTAACAACTGTGGATGGTTTTCTGTAACATTAAGTGATCTTTGATAAAACCTAGTCCTTACCTATACACTAAGTTACTAACATCTGTGGATGGTTTTCTGTAACATTAAGTGATCTTTGATAAAACCTAGTCCTTACCTATACACAGAGTTACTAACAACTGTGGATGGTTTTCTGTAACATTAAGTGATCTTTGATAAAACCTAGTCCTTACCTATACACAGAGTTACTAACAACTGTGGATGGTTTTCTGTAACATTAAGTTATCTTTGATAAAACCTACTCCTTACCTATACACAGAGTTAGTAACATCTGTGGATGGTTTTCTGTAACATTAAGTGATCTTTGATAAAACCTACTCCTTACCTATACACAGAGTTACTAACATCTGTGGATGGTTTTCTGTAACATTAAGTGATCTTTGATAAAACCTACTCCTTACCTATACACAGAGTTACTAACATCTGTGGATGGTTTTCTGTAACATTAAGTGATCTTTGATAAAACCTAGTCCTTACCTATACACAGAGTTACTAACATCTGTGGACGCCTCCCCTCCAAAAACATACAACCTTCCCCTGTAACTCAAGGCTGTCATAAATCTTAGTGCCTTTGGTAGAGGGGCCACCAGCATCCAGGCATTAGAGTGGGGGTCATATCGTTCAACACTACTAAGTATCTCTGTCCCATCCTGACCTCCAATAGCAAACATGTACCTGTAAGTAATTGTAAATAAACAAATGTGTATATGTGTATTGTCTATAAAATGTTGAAACAAGTGTCATTAGGCTGTTAGTTTTTCACAATTGAATTGTTACATATTTTTCGTATATGGGCCTTTTTATAGCAAACTGTACAGTATGGTTTTTTTCTCATTGTTGAAGGTCATATGGTTGCCTATTTTTGCTTACATCCACTTCCTTTTAACTTTGGGGATAACCAGGTTCACTGAAACTAACAAGCAAAAGTTGTCAAATTTAAACATGTACATGTTATATCTTTAGCCTAAATCAGGCCAATGTTTTTCTCCTTTGAATCGTTGTACATTATGTTATGCCTGGGCCTTTTACATGTTGAATGCTTTATAGTGACCTATTGATGTTTACATTTTTTGTCCGAATTTGGTTAACGTTCCAACAGATACATATAGTTGTCTCATTGGAAATCATACCAAATCTTTCTTCTTATTTTGAGTCTGTCTGTCTAGGTACTCCAAGTCATCATATACATTGAAGGTCTGTCCCAACTTTACTCAACCTAATTAGGCTTACCCATCAACCACTGTGAGTGAGAACTGTGACCTACACATATTCATCTTGGCCTTAGTCTGCCAGGCACATTCTAGCTGATCAAACATATAGAAGTTATTGGATACCCCCTCTGTTGTGATAGAACCTCTGTAGTTAATCTTCCGTATGGCACCTCCAGCTAAATAAACCTGATTCTCTCCTGTTATTGCACAACCTGAAAGTCACAACAGCAAAGCAGAATATTATAGTGATATATATAGCATGTGTGAAATATAATCTAGAAAATTTCTGAAATGTTATTGTCTACTTAGGAATGTTAATACTAAATAACATATTTATTTTGAAAGATATTATATACAGTACAATTGTCTTTTATTTTTTAGCCCTGACATTGTCAGTTTATTTCTGATCTATGAGTTTGAATGTCCCTCTGGTATTTTTCGTTCTTTTTTTTATATACATGTATGTTATCATAGTCATATGTCTACATCAAATTTATAAAACCAAATTGAAGGAGATATTTTTGCAACAATTTCAAATATACATGTATATAAAATGTTTTACCTGTTGTATGTGATATATTTTTCCTTTTACCACAAAATCATAATTTCCAAAAATATGTGTTTTTTCCAAGTCCTTTGGTAAACTCTTGAAATACCGACCATCATTCAATCAAGTACAAGTATATACCATTTTTGTCAAATTAAGGAAAATAAAATTGAGAATAGAAATGGGGAATTTTGAAATGTTGGCCAGGATCTTGGAGGCCTGAAAGTGACTTCTGAAAGGTAGTCTAACAGTTTTTGACAATGTCAAGATCCACTAACTAGTAAAAATACATACAATGTACAACAAACATGTCAAAGATTCAACAGCTAGACATACAACTTACCTGGGGTATACAAACTTTGTGGCAGTTTACATATAGAAATGACTTCTCCTGTCTTTGGCAGTAGTAACTCCATACTGTTGAATTTCTTGAGAGAATCTTCAGTGTACGGATTAGCTATGATCATTACTCCCCTCTCATATAACATGCCTTGTCTTGGCATTAAGTTCAGATCCATTTCCTGTTGCCTATTTCGTAACATGTGGTAATATCGTACAATATCTAATGTCTTCCTTAATGATTCACAACTCCTCAATAAAGTGTTTGGATCAATTTTATCACAGAAATAGTATGAAGTAATGTTTGCAAACCTTACACAATTCATGATCTCCATTAAATGATTTTGTCTTTTTTCCTTTTCTGTCATAACCCATTCTAAGCATGCTTCAAAAACTGTCTCTTCAACCGTAACGTTAATATCATCATCACTGACAATCTCCACAAGTTTATCGGCAGGCAGAGATAAAAATTCTTGCTGTTTACATAATACTGAAAACTGATTATTAATAATCTCTTTTGCTTTTAAAGCTAAGATCTCACACTCATGTGCTTTGGCAAAGAAATAAACACCAATACAATTAACAACAGTGATATGATTCATCATGAATTCAGCACATCCTGTCCGTAACGATAACAACTGGAATCGGTTTGACGCAGACAATAAATGTTGTACGGTATCTTCTGATAAACTCACTTGTCCTGTATATATATAATCTAACACTAACTCCATTGTTAACGAGTCAATCTCATGTAATGCAATCTTATCTTGGTGGCTTTCAGCCATATCTGTTGAAAACATTGCCATGAAAAAAGGACTAGATATTGCCAAAACATTTTTATGGCAGGGAAAATCTTTCCCATCAACTGAAAGCACAACATCAACAAATTCTTTGTTACGGTATAGTTTTGAAAACCCTCTAAGAAAGTTATGGGCCCTGTCTTTGTCTATAAATAGATTATTATTTGTTGTGACACCATCCCCTTGCTCACTGGTCTGTGAAATATTTGAGTCAATAAGACTTGAGCTCCTACTCTGCTGAGACTCTACCAATACCAAACCATTATTGTTTTCCATGACTGCACTGATTCCCCAACATAGGTCAATATCTGAAACAAATGTAACTTTGTTATCATGGTTATATCTAATTTCAGTACTGAATTTACCAACACATACAATGTACATATAGATACTTTTCTTATGTTTTATACAATAAATACATAAGATCTTAATTAAACATGACTGCATCTAATGCACAATTGAAAAAAAACCAAAAAGCATAGATTGAAGTAGAGCTATATATTGATTAATAAGATTCTGTTAAAATGTACATGTACTTGCTTTTTTTGTTGATTGTTGACTGGCATAAAATAAAGTACATATACTATGATTACCTTTTCTTTGAGTACTAACATGACTAGGGGACAATGAAAGTATATTATTCTATTCATGCCCCCACATCTTTTTTTATTTGTGTTCAACATGTTCAATTGATATCCTACTGTTTTAACGTACTATAAATAAAACTATGAGAAATTACACATGATGGAACTTTCTATATAGCCTAAATACAGCAAAAGACACTGATTTGTTAGTGTAATTATATTATGGATATGAATAACGAAGGCTATATCTGTCATGTCTGAACATTTTTGACATTTTTGTATATGATGTTGCCCCTGGGAGTACGCCTGATCTCAAATTGTGTGCTACATTCTGTAGGTATGGAAATGTGCATACACATGTAGCTCTTAATTCACATATACTTTAAAGGTCCTAATGATCATGATGATATTTTTTACATTCAATGGTCTGCAAATGGTCAAAAATTATCATGAGGACCATTCATTAGGTCTGAGACCACAATAGTCGTCCCTAGTGTTGACGGTGTGTTACTTGCCAATTTTTTTTATACACCTTCCAAATTTATTTCTTCATGTTTTATATCCAAATTGCAAGTAGGGGTTGAAATTAAACTGTTAAAAAATTTGTGTCCAGAATTTTAGAGTAAATTAGTGATTTTGTACAGCTGAAAAAGTTTTAAAATTAGCACTTCTAAAGCTGTCAAAAGATCTCAAAACCCCCTAAACATAAAATTGTCCATATTTGGAGTTTGAGCTGATGAAGTTTTCTATAATTTTGATATAATTTGTACCAAAAGTAGTACAACACACTGTAATATTTTATTGAGAAGGCCCAGGTGGGATTTTTTTAATTTTCATTTATTGTCTCTGCACTACGAAATAATTGACATTGTGGTCTCGGACCATTAAAAGGTTCAGATATTCAGCTTATCCCTTTTTGTCTGCCATTACTGGACATCACAAAGCTTAATCTCCTCAAATTTTCACTCCACATTAGAAAATAACTGACGCCACAATGGAATCAAAGAGCTGATTGCTCTGAGGTGGAAGAAGGTGAATAAAAGGTAACTTGAATTACTATAAAAGCAAGCCCATTAACCAAGCCTGCTTTGTTCCATTATCGTTATGACATATTTTTTTTCTTCAAACAAGAATGTGTCATAAGTTCATGGATTTCCCATCCGTACAATCATTTTCTATGTTCAGTGGACCCTGAAAACTAGGTAAAATCTTTAATTTGGCAGTAAAATTAGAATGATCATGTCATAAGGAACACATGTGTACTAAGTTTCAAGTTGGATTTCAACTTCATCAAAAACTACCTCGACCATAAACTTTAACCTGAAGCAGGACAGACGGACAGACCAGAAAACATAATGCCCATAAATGGGGCATAAAAATAGTAAGACTTGCTTCATACATTTTTTGTACCTGCCAACTTTTAAAAGTCCCCATGGGTGTTTTTAGTGCGCGACAACGATTTTAAAGGTTACAATTTTTAGCGAAGTATTTTGCGCAATCTGCATGATCTGGATTGTCTAGAAAAAGTGTCATATTTGTAAGATGAGCTTACATGCCTTTTTCTTAAGTCTGTTTGCATGATTCTAGTTATTAAATCAGTAGAAAAGATGAACATGTACAAAATGTAGCTAGCAGACCAGGGTTTATTTTCTTGTGTAAGAATATTAGATGCTTGTTGAGATTTCCAATTTTGAATTATGCACAAAGATGGACCTTTAACAGGTTGGGAACAACACTCCAAATGAGGGGTAACCCTCATTGGAAGAACATCTCAACCCACGGTAAAAAATGAGCACCTTCATATTCATATTATTTGATGAAACTTTTCCCCAAGAACTATGCATCTATCAAGTATTAAATGGTCAAAACGTGTCAAAAGAATTGTGTGATGTTTCTAAACTTATATCTTCTTTATTAATTTGACCCCTCATTTAGAAAAGTTGTTCCAAATATAATGAATTTTCCCACTTTTGAGTTAAAAATATTAAAAATTTCTTTCTTTTTTTTTTCAACAGTAAAATGACCCCTTGTTTTAGGGAGTCCCTAATTTAAGGGACACCACTCATAATGGGGTGGGGGCAACCTGTTTGTTGGTTTTTGTGAAAAAAAGAATAGTACAATATACATTGTGCTTTAAATGATTTAATTGAATACAAAAATAACATGTAGTATTATGTCAATTAGTGAGAAAACTACTATTTATTATCTTTATGGTAGTACTGCATCATTGAATTTTGTCAATCAGCCATGCTTTTATCCTTAAGTTGTGTTAGAACCTCCTTGCAGATGAATATTCACCTGCCATGTTCACGATTTTACAACTAGATGAAAACAACACAAGTTCGAAATCTAGCATGTTAGAATAATCTTCAGAGAAAATGTTTTTGATTGGCTTATTAATTTTATCATAAAACATCAGTAAATAGAATGAACACAGGGCGAACGTACTATATGGGCTAAAGAATTCAGGACGAACAGACCAAGGGCGAACATGTAAACAGGGCAAGTCGATCCAATACCAAATTCATGCATGCATACTACAAATATCTACATTAAAAACATTCTGTTATAATTTACAAAAATAAAAGGGTACATATTTATGATATGGATAGTGATTGTTTTTCAATCCTAATTTACAAATTAAATGATTCAGATGCTTAATCATATGTAAAAATCGGTGTCAAGACTAGGAAGTTGTTCTGAAATTGTAATACACAGAAACAGACGCGGCATACAGAGGTGGTAACGGTTCAATGATTTTACAGCCAGCACCATAGGCCTTCAGAAGTCTTGAAGTCTTCTTCCACCAAAAATGATTGCTGTATGATGTCAATAATTCAACCGGCGCCTAATTCCAATTAGCAATAAGGTGTATTGGTCAAGTTTGACAGATCAACATTAAATGTAGGTGTAATTTGTGAGCTTGAGAAAAACCTGTGATAGTTCCTGGTTGCGATCATCTAATTAATGGTGTTGAAGCCTTTAAAATAAGAGTTTAGTGTCAGTTAGTCCGAGATTACTCTGACGTCCAACGGCTGTTTTACCAGACAAGCTGGGGCCGTGGGACGTCAGAGCTTGTCCCATATCAAAAAGTGGATATTTGCCCACCCAAAATAGATGTGCTGCTTCGTCGCTTCTGGTGCCGACTTACGGCCTTGGAATTATATAAATCGGGCATCAATCTGTTCATTTTTCATTTATCTCTTCATTTATGTAAGTTTCACTTACCTGCCAACCTTTATTTTCTCATTATTAGACATTTTTCACAGTGACCCATCGATTTCAGCATTTTGACTTTCACTTTCAAATGGACGTCAAGTTACGAGAGTTTGTGGTCTCGAGACTCAAAATATGCAAATATTTATATTTTTCACCTCCTTTATAGGAGATCGATGATTAACATTTAGTAGCAAACCATGATTTTTCTCCTCCTTTACAGGAGATCGGTATGAAGCATTTAGTTCCGACCACGTTACAATCGGAAGCTCTCGGACATTTAGATAACTTGTATCGTAAATGAACGAGGTGTTACATTATGGTCATTTGCATAAATCATCACTGTTTTCTCGTGGTCATGTGATAATCTTTGAAAATGAACTTAGGCAAAATGCCGAAATCGATGGGTCACTGTGAAAACTGTCTAATGATGAGAAAATAAAGGTTGGCAGCTGGTAGCTGAAACTTACATAAATGAAGAGATAAATGAAAAATGAACAGATTGATGACCGATTTATATAATTCCAAGGTCGTCAGTCGGCACCAGAAGCAACGAAGCAGCGCATCTATTTTGGGTGGGAATTTATCCACTTTTTGATATGGGACAAGCTCTGACGTCCCACGGCCCCAGCTTATTTGGCAAAACAGCCGTTGGACATCAAAGTAATCTCGGACTAAGTGTCAGTAATATGTTCCTTTATTAAAAATTTCAGAGAAAGTCAAACGATGCAAAACCAAAAATGCCAAGCGTTTTTAGTCTTTTCGTTTTGCTATATTTTTTTTTATAGTCCATAGATTCAAGATTCAAGAAGTATTTAGTTTTCGGCGAGAATATTTTTTTTCATACGACAAATGCAGAACACTATTTGTTACAGTAACGGTCCTGGGTGACGTTCTGATACTACCTGTCGATTAAACTAAATAATATTTCTCTTCATAAAGGATAAATGACAACACTAATGCTGACTAACTTGAATCTTATTTTTTCAGAAATTGCCGGAAGTTTATTCCAGTATTGTAAAATGCGGATCAAAACGGACAAATTTGAAATATATCCGGATTGGATAGTGCTTTCGATGTGAAACCCATTTTATTTTTCATTTGTCGTTTATATCCAATAAATGCATTTTTCCATTTGTAGCTGCTTGATTAAACCTTTTTGTTTTGTATGAATTTGATAGAATAGAATAGAATATTTGTCATATATAAGGCCCAAAAAGGAAATTATTCACATATAAATTAACAATAAAACACACGCACTTGTCTCAGAATTCCCCCCCCCCCTTATATACCTTAATATAACAAGGATTTTTTTTCTGAGACAAGTGACTGTGAATAAACACCATAGTGAATTTAGTATATTAGCATTGGTCAGAATCAGATCCATCAACCATATAAATTATGAAATGCACAAATGAATAATTAAAATCATATTCAGATGAGATAAGATAACTTTATAAGAACTGAAACATTTAACAATAAATGATTATTGATATGTATATTCGTTGTAAAGTGATCATATCAGTTACTATTATCGATATTATGCAAAATTAAGTCATAATACAGGCCCTTGCTCTCTTTATTTGATATTGTATATGCAAGTACTGATGTATTCACTGGCTGTTGAATATGTCTTTGATCATCTGGTTTAAAAGCTCTCCAGAGCTTATGTGTGTAAGGTTTTTATAGGTGGCTATGCGGTATGGGATTTGCTCATTGTTGAAGGTCGTACGTTGACATATAGTTGTTAATGTCTGTGCCGTTTTGATCTCTTGTGGAGAGTTGTCTCATTGGCAATCATACCACATCTTCTTTTTTATATTGTATATATCTTATCTTATATATCATAGTAAAAAAAAATGTGGGGTATGATTGCCCAACTCTTCCGCCGGGTCTGACAAGATACCAAAAGACACAGAAATTAACAACTATAGATCGTACTACTCAATGGAATAATATCATGCAGTGGCGGATCTAGGGGGGAGGGTCCGGGGGATTGAAACCCCCTTTTTTGGACGATCAATGCATTTGAATGGGGACCTTTTTTAAATGTCTGGATCCGCCCCTGTGACATGTGAAGATTCCCAGAAAGTTTTTTTTTTAATTTATGATAGTGTTCAGGGAGTAGTCTAGAAGCAGATAAAAAAGTAAATAGAATTCATGTGACCAGACTTGTTATTTACCTATAATAATCATACCAATAATAAACTCAACATATTTCATTTAGTGTGTCAATTGCCACAAACTAAGCATTCAATTATTCGTTAACAATGCGTAAAAAGTAAAATGAGTGCACTTTAAAAAAATAATGACCAAGTGACCTTCATATACGTAAGATAGAAGAGGGAAACAATCCAAGTGTAAAATCAAATTGAACCAATTATTTCAATTTAGTACTATTAGGCAGTATGATATTTTATTTAGAATTGACCGTTTTCTTTTGCCACTGAAAAGTCATGCATTTTTCATCAGTATAATGCATGGTGCTTATACTGAAAGTTGAAGGATGTTAGCTTCCATATAAATACAATATTTTTTTTATAATTTTATTAAAAGCAAAATATTTTAGAAGAACACTTGAATACAGGTATGTATATATAATATATACAAACTTATGATATTTGAAAATGTTTAGGTTGTTATAAATCAACTTATATATCTACTTTTTTCTCATACATGTCATATTATTCCAGAATGTAGGACAGAAAGTCGCAGGACAAACAGTCGCAAGTCAGTTTGAAATTATTTTTCTTTGAATAAGAATCCATTTATTTAGACTGTTTTGATGAGGGTATTGTCAATTTCGTGTTTTATAGATCCTTTATTGACAGGAGAGTGTCAAACAAGTAAACATACCTTCCCAAGAGGTCACTTTTATTTGGACTACGTGAATACATTATAGTATCATAAGTTTGTAGAGAAAACGAAAATGGCAAACGACATTGTGGAAATTGACTTGAAGATAGTTATTCATAATTACCATCAATTTTAGGTGTTTATTTTCCAACATATATTCCATCATTATTTAAGAAGGTTATTGAGATGGAAGGCAGACGGACATTATCAGGACTACAATACAAAGTAGAAGACAATCCCACATGGATAACAACAGTATTTCTAGCTTTTCAGGTAGTTATCAGATATTCTTATATATTCAAAACACCCAGATGTCGTTAAAAGAAACCAATTACCTTGCATGTAACACCCCTGCCAATGAGTCTATGGTAATATCACTGAAAGACTCCCCCTTAATTATTGACCATTCTTCATTGACAATGATATCTTTGTGCAAATAAAATACACCCATTCGGGCTGATGGCAAGTATACGTTGTATCTTCTCATACTGTCCGTTGTATATTTCCAGCATTATTTGATGCTTCTTAGTTCGAATTTAGCCACTCCTGGACTAGTTGCTATAACCATCTGTGCTCAAGGTGACGTAGAGGTCGCTTCCATTCTATTGGGGAACATGTTGTTTGCTTGCGGTATCTGTACAGTCATTCAGTTCTTCTTTGGTGTAAGGTAAGTATCATAATCAGAAGTTGTGAACATTTTAACTTGGATGGATATAATATTAATGATTCATGACATTTTTACATTCCTCGTATAATTGCATATACTTTAAACTATGTCGACCAATATCATATGCATGTCTGTTTCAAAAGACATGAAATCGAATTCATATATAATGATTCGTTTCCTGTGACATTAAATACGACTAGTATTTATTATGGAGTGTGATCATTTCTGGGCTAATAATTACCCGTTTCAGACTTGTTTCAATATTAATTTTATTTTCAAAAAAAGAGTTCAAAAGTCCCTGTAGTGCACATATTTATCTATTCTAATATACAAGGGCAGTTACTAAAAAAAAACATTTTCTTTCTTTTTTTAAATTTTAATATCTAAAGAGAAATAAAAGCTTCAGGCCAAATGCAATGGTATATCAATTATGATTTATATTTCAAAGGGGCATAGTTGGTTAAATTATTTGATCAGGACTTATTTTCGCGAGTTTCAAAGACATTGCTGATAATATAAATTTCACAAAAATCTGGCAACACATGACGGACGCCCGGCATTTCTGTCCCCTGCACGCGTTAAGACAAGTAATAAAAAAATCCCATGTGGAGGCTCAAATTCCGGGAAAGGGGGGTATCACTTCAGAGCCTATATTTCGAAGTTCCATATACAAAAGGGCCTTTGTAATGGGTCCATTTTGAGATTTCATATTTCAATTGGATGTGAAACTTTAACATCACATATTACTGTATCTAATGATGGTAGTTACGAGATAACAACAAAATTCTGTTAGAAACTTATATATTGATGGGTATTTTGAAATTAAACAAAAATCTAGCCATTGTCGGATTGTAGGGGGAGTACACATGTATACAGGAAAAACGTCAGAAAAAAAGTGCATAAAAGGTCCTAATTTTTTTTCTCGCATCCACATCATTTTAACCCTGGCTACGCCACTGTTGTGACTTACAACACATGTTTCTAAACCAACCTAACAAAGACCAATTAGCATATATTTTTTTCATCTTGAAAACATATATTTTTATGATGTTCCATGCATAATAACAATTAATTTGGATTTAATGATGTAAAATTGTTGCTTTAATTTCATAGGCTACCTATTGTTCAGTGTCCACAATATGCGTATGTTGTTCCCGCCATAGTGCTCACGTCGTTTGACGAATGGAAATGTCCAGACATATCTGTTGCATCATCGAATGCGTCAAATGTTGTTATATCTAACTTTACATTAGGTAAGTTATCAATTTATACACTGTACTCAATATGAATAATGTGTAAGTATCATATGTAGATTGCCTGTATATCTTTTAAAAACGATATGTATTGTTTGCCTTACCAACCATTGTTATACAACGTGCTGATATTACCAATGACAATACATGTATAAAATAGTCATTTTTTTTTTGTTTAAGGTAATTTTACAGATATTAATGACCAACCGTATTGGCAACAACGTCTTAATATGGTAAGGTTTAAATGCTTCAACTCAACTTTATAAAGTAACTTAGCAATTGAACTTAAAATTCTAAGAGAAAACAATAGTCATTCTCTCTAGATCCAAATGTGAGTTGTATCACTGCTGAAAAGTCAATCTTTGACTGATTTGTTTATTTTATTTTCCTTTTGTAAGAAAAGCCATATCTGAATATGTTTCTATTGTATTGTCATATAAACATGATAATGTCCGTAAAAAAACATGTATTAGTAAAACATCGACAAAAATGCATTTGTGTTTGACTGTATGTTATGTTGTCTCACCATTACGCATTTTGTTTTTGTCTCACCATGGACTGTATGTTATGCTTGATGACGTATTTTCGTTGTTGTTTCACCATGGACTGTATGTTATGCTTGATGACGTATTTTCGTTGTTGTCTCACCATGGACTGTATGTTATGCTTGATGACGTATTTTCGTTGTTGTCTCACCATGGACTGTATGTTATGCTTGATGACGTATTTTCGTTGTTGTCTCACCATGGACTGTATGTTATGCTTGATGACGTATTTTCGTTGTTGTCTCACCATGGACTGTATGTTATGCTTGATGACGTATTTTTGTTGTTGTCTCACCATGGACTGTATGTATTGCTTGATGACGTATTTTTGTTGTTGTCTCACCATGGACTGCATGTTATGCTTGATGACGTATTTTCGTTGTTGTCTCACCATGGACTGTATGTTATGTTTGATGACGTATTTTCGTTGTTGTCTCACCATGGACTGTATGTTATGCTTGATGACGTATTTTCGTTGTTGTCTCACCATGGACTGTATGTTATGCTTGATGACGTATTTTCGTTGTTGTCTCACCATGGACTGTATGTTATGCTTGATGACGTATTTTCGTTATTGTCTCACCATGGACTGTATGTTATGCTTGATGACGTATTTTCGTTGTCTCACCATGGACTGTATGTTATGCTTGATGACGTATTTTCGTTGTTGTCTCACCATGGACTGTATGTTATGCTTGATGACGTATTTTCGTTGTTGTCTCACCATGGACTGTATGTTATGCTTGATGACGTATTTTCGTTGTTGTCTCACCTTGGACTGTATGTTATGCTTGATGACGTATTTTTGTTGTTGTTTCACCATGGACTGTATGTTATGCTTGGTGACGTATTTTCGTTGTTGTCTCACCATGGACTGTATGTTATGCTTGGTGACGTATTTTCGTTGTTGTCTCACCATGGACTGTATGTTATGCTTGATGACGTATTTTCGTTGTTGTCTCACCATGGACTGTATGTTATGCTTGATGACGTTTTTTTGTTGTTGTCTCACCATGGACTGTATGTTATGCTTGATGACGTATTTTCGTTGTTGTCTCACCATTACGTATTTTCGTTGTTGTCTCACCATGGACTGTATGTTATGCTTGATGATGTATTTTCGTTGTTGTCTCACCATGGACTGTATGTTATGCTTGATGACGTATTTTTGTTGTTGTCTCACCATGGACTGTATGTAATGCTTGATGACGTATTTTGTTGTTGTCTCACCATGGACTGTATGTTATGCTTGATGACGTATTTTTGTTGTTGTATCATCATGGACTGTATGTCATGCCTGATGACGTATTTTTGTTGTTGTCTCACCATGGACTGTATGTTATGATTGATAACGTATTTTTGTTGTTGTCTCACCTTGGACTGTATGTTATGCTTTATGACGTATTTTGGTTGTTGTTTCACCATGGACTGTATGTTATGCTTGATGATGTATTTTCGTTGTTGTCTCACCATGGACTGTATGTTATGCTTGATGACGTATTTTCGTTGTTGTCTCACCATTACGTATTTTCGTTTTTGTCTCACCATGGACTGTATGTTATACTTGATGATGTATTTTCGTTGTTGTCTCACCATGGACTGTATGTTATGCTTGATAACGTATTTTTGTTGTTGTCTCACCATGGACTGTATGTTATGCTTGATGACGTATTTTCGTTGTTGTCTCACCATGGACTGTATGTTATGCTTGATGACGTATTTTCGTTGTTGTCTCACCATGGACTGTATGTTATGCTTGATGGCGTATTTTTGTCGTTGTCTCACCATGGACTGTATGTTATGCTTGATGACGTTTTTTTGTTGTTGTCTCACCATGGACTGTATGTTATGCTTGATGACGTATTTTCGTTGTTGTCTCACCATGGACTGTATGTTATGCTTGATGACGTATTTTCGTTGTTGTCTCACCATGGACTGTATGTTATGCTTGATGACGTATTTTCGTTGTTGTCTCACCATGGACTGTATGTTATGCTTGATGACGTATTTTTGTCGTTGTCTCACCATGGACTGTATGTTATGCTTGATGACGTTTTTTTGTTGTTGTCTCACCATGGACTGTATGTTATGCTTGATGACGTATTTTCGTTGTTGTCTCACAATTACGTATTTTCGTTTTTGTCTCACCATGGACTGTATGTTATGCTTGATGATGTATTTTCGTTGTTGTCTCCCCATGGACTGTATGTTATGCTTGATGACGTATTTTTGTTGTTGTATCATCATGGACTGTATGTCATGCCTGATGACGTATTTTTGTTGTTGTCTCACCATGGACTGTATGTTATGATTGATAACGTATTTTTGTTGTTGTCTCACCTTGGACTGTATGTTATGCTTTATGACGTATTTTGGTTGTTGTTTCACCATGGACTGTATGTTATGCTTGATGATGTATTTTCGTTGTTGTCTCACCATGGACTGTATGTTATGCTTGATGACGTATTTTCGTTGTTGTCTCACCATTACGTATTTTCGTTTTTGTCTCACCATGGACTGTATGTTATACTTGATGATGTATTTTCGTTGTTGTCTCACCATGGACTGTATGTTATGCTTGATAACGTATTTTTGTTGTTGTCTCACCATGGACTGTATGTTATGCTTGATGACGTATTTTTGTTGTTGTCTCACCATGGACTGTATGTTATGCTTGATGACGTATTTTTGTTGTTGTCTCATCATGGACTGTATGTTATGCTTGATGACGTATTTTTGTTGTTGTCTCACCATGGACTGTATGTTATGATTGATAACGTATTTTTGTTGTTGTCTCACCTTGGACTGTATGTTATGCTTGATGACGTATTTTGGTTGTTCTTTGATGTATTTTCGTTGTTGTCTCACCATGGACTGTATGTTATGCTTGATGACGTATTTTCGTTTTTGTCTCACCATGGACTGTATGTTATGCTTGATGACGTATTTTTGTTGTTGTCTCACCATGGACTGTATGTTATGCTTGATGACGTTTTTTTGTTGTTGTCTCACCATGGACTGTATGTTATGCTTGATGATGTATTTTCGTTGTTGTCTCACCATGGAATGTATGTTATGCTTGATGACGTATTTTTGTTGTTGTCTCATCATTGACTGTATGTTATGCTTGATGACGTATTTTTGTTGTTGTCTCACCATGGACTGTATGTTATGCTTGATGACGTTTTTTTGTTGTTGTCTCACTATGGACTGTATGTAGTGCTTGATGACTTATTTCGTTTTTGTCTCACCATAGACTGTATGTTATGCTTGATGACGTATTTTCGTTGTTGTCTCACCATTACGTATTTTCGTTTTTGTCTCACCATGGACTGTATGTTATGCTTGATGATGTATTTTCGTTGTTGTCTCACCATGGACTGTATGTTATGCTTGATGACGTATTTTTGTTGTTGTCTCACCGTGGACTGTATGTAATGCTTGATGACGTATTTTGTTGTTGTCTCACCTTGGACTCTATGCTATGCTTTATGACGTATTTTGGTTGTTGTTTCACCATGGACTGTATGTTATGCTTGATGATGTATTTTCGTTGTTGTCTCACCATGGACTGTATGTTATGCTTGATGACGTATTTTCGTTGTTGTCTCACCATTACGTATTTTCGTTTTTGTCTCACCATGGACTGTATGTTATACTTGATGATGTATTTTCGTTGTTGTCTCACCATGGACTGTATGTTATGCTTGATAACGTATTTTTGTTGTTGTCTCACCATGGACTGTATGTTATGCTTGATGACGTATTTTTGTTGTTGTCTCACCATGGACTGTATGTTATGCTTGATGACGTATTTTTGTTGTTGTCCCATCATGGACTGTATGTTATGCTTGATGACGTATTTTTGTTGTTGTCTCACCATGGACTGTACGTTATGATTGATAACGTATTTTTGTTGTTGTCTCACCTTGGACTGTATGTTATGCTTGATGACGTATTTTAGTTGTTCTTTCACCATGGACTGTATGTTATGCTTGATGATGTATTTTCGTTGTTGTCTCACCATTACGTATTTTCGTTTTTGTCTCACCATGGACTGTATGTTATGCTTGATGATGTATTTTCGTTGTTGTCTCACCATGGACTGTATGTTATGCTTGATGACGTATTTTTGTTGTTGTCTCACCGTGGACTGTATGTAATGCTTGATGACGTATTTTGTTGTTGTCTCACCTTGGACTGTATGCTATGCTTTATGACGTATTTTGGTTGTTGTTTCACCATGGACTGTATGTTATGCTTGATGATGTATTTTCGTTGTTGTCTCACCATGGACTGTATGTTATGCTTGATGACGTATTTTCGTTGTTGTCTCACCATTACGTATTTTCGTTTTTGTCTCACCATGGACTGTATGTTATACTTGATGATGTATTTTCGTTGTTGTCTCACCATGGACTGTATGTTATGCTTGATGACGTATTTTTGTTGTTGTCTCACCATGGACTGTATGTTATGCTTGATGACGTATTTTTGTTGTTGTCCCATCATGGACTGTATGTTATGCTTGATGACGTATTTTTGTTGTTGTCTCACCATGGACTGTACGTTATGATTGATAACGTATTTTTGTTGTTGTCTCACCTTGGACTGTATGTTATGCTTGATGACGTATTTTGGTTGTTCTTTCACCATGGACTGTATGTTATGCTTGATGATGTATTTTCGTTGTTGTCTCACCATGGACTGTATGTTATGCTTGATGACGTATTTTCGTTTTTGTCTCACCATGGACTGTATGTTATGCTTGATGACGTTTTTTTGTTGTTGTCTCACCATGGACTGTATGTTATGCTTGATGACGTTTTTTTGTTGTTGTCTCACCATGGACTGTATGTTATGCTTGATGATGTATTTTCGTTGTTGTCTCACCATGGACTGTATGTTATGCTTGATGACGTATTTTTGTTGTTGTCTCATCATTGACTGTATGTTATGCTTGATGACGTATTTTTGTTGTTGTCTCACCATGGACTGTATGTTATGCTTGATGACGTATTTTGGTTGTTGTCTCACCATGGACTGTATGTTATGCATGATGACGTATTTTCGTTGTTGTCTCATCATGGACTGTATGTTATGCTTGATGACGTATTTTTGTTGTTGTCTCACCATAGACTGTATGTTATGCTTGATGACGTATTTTCGTTGTTGTCTCATCATTGACTGTATGTTATGCTTGATGACGTATTTTTGTTGTTGTCTCACCATAGACTGTATGTTATGCTTGATGACGTATTTTCGTTGTTGTCTCATCATTGACTGTATGTTATGCTTGATGACGTATTTTCGTTGTTGTCTCATCATTGACTGTATGTTATGCTTGATGATGTATTTTCGTTGTTGTCTCACCATTGACTGTATGTTATGCTTGATGGTGTATTTTCGTTGTTGTCTCACCATGGACTGTATGTTATGCTTGATGACGTATTTTCGTTGTTGTCTCATCATTGACTGTATGTTATGCTTGATGGTGTATTTTCGTTGTTGTCTCACTTTTACTGATAACCAAGTGCAAAAGTAAGCTTTCTGAGTAAACTGATAGATCTGGCTCACCATCTAGAAAACCAGATTTAATCTACACAGATAAATGCAGTCAGGAATATGACATTTGTTATCCTTTCGTTTAATGTATTTGAGCTTTGATTACGGACTTTCATATTGGAATTTTATCGGAATTCGGTGTTTTTGTTATTATACGCTTGCTTTAGAGGTCGGCTTATTTTAAAAGTAATTGAAATAACGACAAAAAAAAAATAACAAATGAAAAACAGAATCTGAACTATATTTTGCAGATAACTGGTTCACTTATGGTAGCTTCAGTATTTGAGATAATATTGGGAGCCAGTGGTATCTTAACGATTTTACTTAGATTTATTGGCCCCCTAACAGTCGCACCAACTATCATGATGATGGGGCTTGGTGTGTTACAACCAGGTTATGAACTGGCTGGAAGTCACTGGGGTATTGCATTTGGGTAAGTGTCTTACATTATGATGGTTGTTTGTAAATGATTGATATACATTTCAAAACACTATGGAACCACTTTTAATGACTTATTGTAGACATTATTGCTACATTAGAAAATAGTATTAATAGGAAGATAAAAATCATAACAAACAATGTTTTATAAGACATATTCATTTCAGAACCATGGCTATGATTGTAATGCTGTCAGGGTTTGTGATATTTATATCAGAACCATGGCTATAATTGTAATACTGTCAGAGTTTGCGATATTTATTTCAGAACCATGACTTTAATTGTAATACTGTCAGAGTTTACGATATTTATATCAGAATCATGCCAATGATTGTGATGCTGTCAGAGTTTACGATATTTATTTATTTCAGAACCATGGCTATGATTTTAATGCTGTCAGAGTTTACGATATTTATTTCAGAACGATGGCTATAATTGTAATACTGTCAGAGTTTACCATATTTATATCAGGACCATGTCTATGATTGCAATGCTGTCAGAGTTTACGATATTTATTTTAGTACCATGGCTTTAATTGTAATACTGTCAGGGTTTACGATGTTTATATCAGGACCATGGCTATAATTGTAATACTGTCAGAGTTTACGATATTTATATCAGAACCATGGCTATAATTGTGATACTGTCAGAGTTTACGATACTTATATCAAAACCATGGCTATAATGTTGATGCTGTCAGAGTTTACGATATTTATATCAGGACCATGGCTATAATTGTGATGCTTTCTGAGTTTACGATATTTATTTATTTCAGAACCATGGCAATGATTGTGATGCTGTCAGAGTGTATTCCCAAGTTCAATGTCTCTTTACCATGTCATATTATTCTTACTGCCAAGCAAGAAGCATGTACCAAGAAACAAATACACAAAAAGACAGAAATTGTTGCCCATAAGATGTTCTCAGTAAGTTAAAAAAAAAAAACTGGCAACAGCAGTATACTGCTGTTCAAAAGTCATAAATTGATTGAGAGAAAAAAAATCGAAATACCAAGTAAAACCGAGGGAAAGACATTAACTAAAAGAGGAAAACAACGAAACAACAGAACACTGAAGAGAAACAAAAATCAAACGGCAATGCAACATCAATGGAAACGAACTATTAGATTCCTGACTTGTTATTGGACAGAGACAGCCTTGCATTTCCCATTTAAGTTTGATGTTGTTAGTGTGTTACAGGTAATAGTCTCTGTAATTGTGATGGGGTTACTGTGTTACAGGTGATAATCTCTGTAAGTGTGATGTGGTTACTGTGTTACAGGTGATAATCTCTGTAAGTGTGGTGTGGTTACTGTGTTACAGGTGATAATCTCTGTAAGTGTGATGGGGTTACTGTGTTACAGGTGATAATCTCTGTAAGTGTGATGTGGTTACTGTGTTACAGGTGATAATCTCTGTAAGTGTGATGTGGTTACTATGCTACATACTGACAATCACAGATGTATTCCCTGACGGTGAAGATGTTTATGGGTATCATGCACGTACAGACGTAAGAGACAAACAGCTGAAAACAGCACCATGGTTCTCCTTTCCATATCCAGGTAACCTTATTTTTGTGCACATATATTTAGGCTCGTTTAATTTTCATAAAATCTTGTCGAAGTATTTACTTTGACCCTTTCACAAAAATTTGAAAATTTCAAAAACTTTGAACCAATCGTTTTGTCAAATTACACTGGTTATATACAGTTTGACAAACACCAATTTTGATCATTGAAAAACTTAATATTCCTTTTACAACACAACGTAATTAAAACGTTTAGCTGATTTTATCTGAGTTATCTCCCTGTAGTGTTAGGTACCACCTTAATTAAAGAATAGTCAAATTCGTCTAAACTCAACTTTACCTGACGTAGTCGGAAACGATGGTTACTTAATAGTTCTATAAACTTATCAACAAGATGTATTATAAACCAATTCCATGCCAAAGAACTATCTACTGCTTTAGGAGAAAGAATCAAAAGAAATAAAAATTGAAATGTTACCGGTATGCTTGAATAGATCTAAAGAATCTCTTTCATTCAATTTTGAATATAGAACATCATTTACATAGATGGTAGTTAATGTATTGATTCATAGAGAATCCGATATCACACAAATCAAAGCAAAGCAAAATTAAAATTATGATATTACAGGAAAGTTTGGAATGCCAACATTTAACTCTGGATTGTTGATTGCATTTATCGGTGGTGTATTCACATCAACAATCGAATCTATCGGTGATTACTACACATGCGCAAGAATTGCTGGCGCAGTGCCTCCTCCACCATCTGCAGTGAATAGAGGTATGTGTGCACTTATATATTTCACTCATTAACCGGGTATTGTCAATTGTAAGAAATCAGACACTGTACAATATTACATAAAGGCAACAGTAGTATACATATGCCGCTGTTCAAAAGTAAAAAATCAATATTGAGAGAAATCAAATCCGGATAAAAACTAAAACCAATGGAAACACATCATCAATAAGAGGAAAACAACGAAACAACAAACACTGAAGTGCAACAAAAACAAACGCCAATACAACATACATAGAAACGAACTATTTGATAACAAACTCCCATATTCCTGACATTTAAAAAAATGTTTTGTTGCAAGCCAAACCTCGTGCTTTATGGCAATGTTAAAAATACCTAAAACGACAACATTTTGTGTCAGGAATACAGTACAAATAAATACAAGAAAACTCAGTACAGAGAAATACATACATACATAAATAATATAATAGTACACTTCGAAATGTTAGCCGCAGAATAACAACGAATACCTTAAATTAATTTAGGATAGTACACAAAAACAGCATAATAGAATAACGAACTATACGTCACACGAATGTATTAACTCCACAACAAGTGACGCCACGGAGAAATTTCTAAAAATTGGATATAAATCGAGATTATGTTTGAAATTATGTTATTTGATGTATTTTATAACAATTAGAATATTGAACACTGACTGAGTTGTGTAAGTAACTTTGTAATTAATTGTATTATTTAATTATGCCGGGTTTTCTTCTAAATCAAAATGTGATGCATTTATTGATCAATTTGATGGTCTTATTTCTTTAGGTATCTTGATAGAGGGCATAGACTGCATAATAGCTGCATCTGTAGGTGCTGGGTTTGGCGTAACTTCTTGTAGTCAGAACATTGGAGCTATTAGTCTGACAAAGGCAAGAATATTTGTCATAAAGGCAGTTATTAGTCTAAAACGGATACATGCAAATAATTTGATTTTGGATGTAACGCGTCTTCTGATTGGCAGACGTTATTTTGTTATCAGCCCATAGACATAATTTAGTCATGTGACCGTGACGTCATCAACGTTTTTTCATGGTTTTCTACGGTTTAAAATGGAATTTAGAATTAAATTATAAGAAATGACTGTAATATTTTTTCTGTCTATTCGAAATAACATAAAAAACTGTGGTGCACACTGTTAAATATACCGCTACGCGCGTTATTCAGTGTGCACCAAATTTTTTTTATGTTATTTCTTTATAGACAGAAAAAATATTACAGTCATTCCTTAAATATATTGGAGCAATGTGTCTAACAAAGATAAATCGTATATGAAAACAGGGGCCATGTGTTTGAAAAAGGCTGAACTTGGTCTTATGTTTGATTTTCTTCTGTGAATTGCTAATAGGCGATTATTTCTTATCCTAACATTTGGAAATTGGCAGTTTTCTGTCGGGTAGAAACGAAATGGATTCAGTTTACTCAAATTTTGGGGCATGGAATTTCTTTTTTCAGTTTTTTTGGGTCCCAATTATTTAGTTTTTGCAATCTCACAGAACACACATATTATATCATGGTCTTTTTGGGATTTCGCAGAAAACATACATTATATAACTTTTTCTTTCGTTTAACTGTAAATTGTATGTCTTATTAATATTATCGTACTTGACCTAATTTAGGTTGGTAGTAGAAGGGTTGTATTGGTAGCTGGTATTCTAATGATGATCTTTGGCTGTTTTAACAAATTCAGTACCCTAATGGTTACCATACCAGATCCAATAGTCGGTGCCTCCTTCATTGTACTTTTTGGTAGGTACTAAACCTGTGGTGTAGGCAGCTTAATTGTATAAACACGTCTTAATAGTATTGCAATGATAAAACGGAAGAAAACAAAGAGTTTGTCCATAGTACACGGATGCCCCACTCGCACTATCTTTTCTATGATCATTAAAATTGGGATGAAAACTGTAATTTTACATTAAAATAAGAAAGATCATTTCATAGGGAACATGTGTACTAAGTTTCAAGTTGATTGGACTTAAACTTCATAAAAAAAACACCTTGACAGAAAAATTTAACATGAAGCGGGACAGACAGACGAACGAACGGATGCACAGACCAGAAAACATAATGCCCCTGCTATCGTAGGTGTGGCATAACAATATGTGTGCAAGTACTTTTTCAACTGGTCAAAAGTGCATAGCTTTTATTGATGTTATTAGGCATAAAAACAAAAGTGCCAAGTGGTGAAACATTGAAATCTGTTCCTTTGATTTGACCGATTCCCAAGAGCAAATTGTTTAAATGATAATAATTTGAGGACATTTTCTTAAAATATAGCTTTCAATACATAGAATGTTTAAATCAAACATTATGTGGACGTTTAATACTTTGTTCATATTCTTACATGTAAATACGTTAATATTATGGGACGGAATTCTAACAATAATTGGTACCAATTCAACAACAGGAATCTTTTTAAAAAGGTTAAGTTTAAGTATTGTATTTAGATTAGTCTACCTGTTTTCTACTGTTCGCTATCTATTTTCAAAACTTATGTAAGGAGTGCTGGCAGCTGTTGGAGCCTCTAATCTACAATATGTTGACCTTAACTCTACCAGAAATATGGTGGTGTTTGGTATCTCTCTGTTCATGGGCTTTGCTTTGCCAATATGGACACAACAAAATGAAGCCATTTTCAAACAATGTAAATTTATATCAATTATAAATAAACTGCATACGCTATAAAGCTGTTTGTTTTTTAAATTACACAGCAATAGTTTCTACTTGAATCTTAGTATAAGGACATCTTGGTCGAGCTTTCTTTTTAAAAAAACAATTTTCTTTCAGAGAATGGATCTGAAGTATAAAACTATTCAAGTGTTACCACAAATTACACGGACTGCAACGGGAATATGTGCATTAAAGGACTCCCTTGAAGTAATAAAAGTGATTTTTTAAGGATAATATGTATCCAAGTTAAACAGACATGATTTTTACCCGAAAGGAAGTATGTGACTCATATTGAACAAATTGGGTCTAATAATTTACTCTTCCTTCCAAGATTAAAGGTTGGTTATTTCCTAAGCAAAACATGAAACATTTATGGTAGTGAGTACATTTATTAATGATTACACAAAATCTTTGCCCTTTGTAGAAAAATTCATAGCCCACATTTCATCCTATGTATTATTTTTTTGGGGGGGGGGGGGGTCGGCTTCATACAGCAATGCCAGACATATGTAGTTAATCTAATATTTCAAACAGACTTGAATTCATTTGTTTACAGGTGATGGAAATGGTAAACAGGTATTGTTAGCCTTATTAGGAAATAGTATGTTTATGGCCTGTTTTACAGCACTGGTCCTTGACAATGTTATTCTAGGTATAACTAATACGGCTTCTTCTCAAACCTGCTCCAATCAATAATCTTCATGGTAAACAGGTATTGTTAGCCTTATTAGGAAATAGTATGTTCATGGCATGTTTTACAGCACTGGTCCTTGACAATGTTATTCCAGGTATAACTTATACGGCTTCTTCTCAAACCTGCTCCAATCAATAATCTTCATGGTAAACAGGTATTGTTAGCTTTATTAGGAAATAGTATGTTCATGGCATATTTTACAGCACTGGTCCAGGTATAACTCATACTCTACTTCTCAAAACTACTCTAACTAATGTTGTAGTGACCTGTTTAATACTTATTTAACATTGTAAAATCTTATCATAACCATTCTCTATGTTATAGATGTACATCAAACAATGCTTAGTCATTGTTTAAACTTGGTCAACATATTAAAGCTCAAACTGCTGTGAAACTTCTACACATAATCCAAATAGAAATATTCATTATAAAAACTAGAAGATGTGGTATGGGTTGCCAAGCGATAATCATCAAACTGAGTTAAAATAAAGCATTAGTAAGGAATTAAAGGCCATTGTATTGCCTTTAACATTGAGAAAAACCCATACAATGTAGTCAGCTATGAAATCTCTGACATGAAAAATGTAAAACAAATTCAAATGCATGATTAAGTGTGAGATTGAAGTCAGAGATAGTATTTAGCTACACTGACAACTAAATCATGTGATGCCTGGTGGTTTGTCTGGATATTATTATCTTTGTAAATATTAAAGATCTTATCGTAGTAATTGTTTAATATTAAAGGAACAGATCATGAGAGGGGTATCTTATCATGGCGAGAATTGACCAAAGAACATCTAGATGACAAAGAAAACTTTTCCTTACGAACATATGACCTTCCTTTTGGTATGTCAAAAATTAAATCTTGGAGTTGGGCCAGATATATTCCTTTTTCTCCAACATTTAAAGAAGACAAGTGTGGTCCTTGTACTAAATCTAAAGGAATAGAGTCTATTGGAGAGGAGGTGGATATGATTCTAAGTGATAACTGTGGCCATGTATAGTACTTGTAATAGATTAGCAAGGATCATGTCAACAATTGTAAAAGACAATTGCATTTTTAATGATAATTTTTTGAGAATTATTGATAGAAAAGGGAATGCAATGTAGTTTCATTATATGAGGTGTGTATAGATATTTTTTTCTTTTTCTTTGTTCATACTATTCAAAATGCTTAAATGTAGAAAGTACAACTTTTCAATGCATTAAAATTCCTGAAATTCTCTGAGTAAAGAGAATTAATTGTAAATAATCATCATCATTTACATAGTGTTATTTATGAGCCATCCTTTATAAATGTTTTTTGTCTGTTTCAATGCCTGCTATTTTATAAAACAGATTGTTTTCATTTGAGAATCAATATGTAATACAAATAAAATAAAACTACTACAAAAGAGATAAAAATGTATTATGACTTAAACTTCCAGAGTTTAACACTATTGTCTATTACATCCGATTCTACACTCTCATAATCAGAATCATCACTATCACCAAGGTCAGGATAATGTCTCTGTCCAGAACAGGTAGCCAATACATTCTCACATGGATTCAAACTGAAAATACATTATATACAAACTTGTAAATAAAGAAATGGTTTTATCTGATATGACATAAAGCACAAGTATACTTAAATGAAGTGGTGATTTCTCATGAGTAATGCAGATTTATTAATCCCCCCAATGCAGAATAGTAAATACCTCACCAAAGCAGAATCATTAATATCCCCCCCCCCCCCCAACATTGAAAGGAGGTGAAAGTTTTGCTTAACATGCTGATATACCATACAGATATCAACAAGCTAGCAAAGCATGTATTAACCATTTCTTTATACACATGACACTGTAAATTCAGGCAATTTCAGCCGAAATATATATTTTATTCATTCATAAAATGTGCGCACAGTAAACACTTTTATAACCCTCTGAAATTACAAAAAGAAGCATTCAATACTTATAATTAGATTTTTTAGCTAGGATCATGGAAACACAATTTTGATCAAGTTTTTCTTTAATTTACCTGTACACTTTATTGTGGAACCTTGTGTCATCATGAATGTTACATTTCATTGCGTAATGAATGGTAATAACGGAAGGACGCGAGACTGTTGTTAGCCAATCAAAATAGCGTATCATAATGAGATTGTTGTTAGCCAATCAAAATAACGTATCATAATGAGACTGTTGTTAGCCAATCAAAATAACGTATCATAATGAAACATACACGCAATGTAATTATGTGCCAGAATGTCTGAGCAGTAATAAAACCTTGTCTTGTCATTCATCCAGAAACATTCTGCTACAAAATAGTGTGTTACCAGTTATCACAGATTTACAATGATAGATGTTCTAAATTTTAAATGTACAGTGAGCTGAAAATCCCTGACGACACTAACCTTACTCCATTGACACAGTCTCCATGTGCTTTATACTTGATGATTGGTTTCAATAAAGGGTCTGATTCATCCAAAACCTTCACAGGTGATTGGGTGGTGTCCCACACACATACTGTACCGTCATGACAACCAGAAAACAAATGTCTGCCAACACTGAAATATAACATATATATAATAATAATAATATAATAATAATAATAATAGATTCTTTATTTAAAGAGGGTTAACACAGTTAGTTACAATTATTAATCTTCCCTGAGGCCCTTATATACATATGTATACAATACAAGTAAAAAAACAAAAAAAAATAATAAGAGAAAAAACAAACATACAACATACATGACATATAAACAAAATTGTATAGACATAATAGTTCAATGTACATGCACCATGATTAAAAGATATAAAACAGTTACAGATTGCATGTAGTTAAATAGATATAATATACAAATAATTAAAATCATACATTCTAAGAGTAATAGTTGCAATCATTTCAGACTGAATATTGGGACTGTCTCAAGTATTGTTTTATAATTTGTTTAAAAGAACAAGTGTTTGCACTTTACGCATTTCATATGGTAGTCTGTTCCATAAAACTGATCCAGAATAAGCAAAAGATTTTTTAAACAGTTCAGTTTTTGGCTTTGGAACTATCAAATTACCTTGAGTAACACCCCTTAAGACATAAGGATTATTTAAAGATATAAGTTGAAACTTTTGAAATAGGTACTGTGGTGCTTCTTTCCACATACATTTAAATAGCAATAAATATTTGTGGTATTTGATTCTGTTTTCTACTGTCATCCATCCAAGTTCTTCAAATAAGGGGGCTGATTGGGATAATGGGTCTGCATCAAGAATTAATCTTGCTGCTCTTTTTTGAAGTTTTAATATTCTTACTATCCCTTCATTTTTACATTTTTCCCAAACAATACAGCAGTAATCGATGAGTGGCAGAATATACCCATTATAATACGCTTTCCTGGCATTAATATCTAAAAATTTCTTTAATTTAGAAAGAAGGTATATTCTTGATGAAATGCTAGCACAAATTTGATCAATTTGACTTTTCCAGCTAAGCGTGCTGTCAATTTTAACACCTAACACTGTCATATCATGACAACCAGAAAACAAATGTCTACCAACGGTGAAATATAACATATCATGACAACCAGAAAACAAATATCTACCAACACTGAAATATAACATATCATGACAACCAGAAAACAAATGTTTGCCAACGGTGAAATATAACATATCATGACAACCAGAAAACAAATATCTACCAACGGTGAAAAATAACATATCATGACAACCAGAAAACAAATGCCTACCAACGGTGAAATAAACATATCATGACAACCAGCAAACAAATGTCTACCAACGCTGAAATATAACATATCATGACAACCAGAAAACAAATGTCTACCAACGGTGAAAAATAACATATCATGACAACCAGAAAACAAATGTCTGCCAACGCTGAAATATAACATATCATGACAACCAGCAAACAAATGTCTACCAACGCTGAAATATAACATATCATGACAACCAGCAAACAAATGTCTACCAACGCTGAAATATAACATATCATGACAACCAGAAAACAAATGTTTGCCAACGGTGAAATATAACATATCATGACAACCAGAAAACAAATGTCTACCAACGGTGAAAAATAACATATCATGACAACCAGAAAACAAATGCCTACCAACGGTGAAATAAACATATCATGACAACCAGAAAACAAATGTCTACCAACGCTGAAATATAACATATCATGACAACCAGAAAACAAATGTCTACCAACGGTGAAATATAACATATCATGACAACCAGAAAACAAATGTCTACCAACGCTGAAATATAACATATCATGACAACCAGAAAACAAATGTCTACCAACGCTGAAATATTACATATCATGACAACCAGAAAACAAATGTCTACCAACACTGAAATATAACATATCATGACAACCAGAAAACAAATGTCTACCAACGCTGAAATATAACATATCATGACAACCAGAAAACAAATGTCTACCAACGCTGAAATATAACATATCATGACAACCAGAAAACAAATGTCTACCAACGCTGAAATATAACATATCATGACAACCAGAAAACAAATGCCTACCAACGGTGAAATAAACATATCATGACAACCAGAAAACAAATGTCTACCAACGCTGAAATATAACATATCATGACAACCAGAAAACAAATGTCTACCAACACTGAAATATAACATATCATGACAACCAGAAAACAAATGTCTACCAACGCTGAAATATAACATATCATGACAACCAGAAAACAAATGTCTACCAACGGTGAAAAATAACATATCATGACAACCAGAAAACAAATGTTTGCCAACGGTGAAAAATAACATATCATGACAACCAGAAAACAAATGTCTACCAACGGTGAAAAATAACATATCATGACAACCAGAAAACAAATGTCTACCAACGGTGAAAAATAACATATCATGACAACCAGAAAACAAATGTCTACCAACGGTGAAAAATAACATATCATGACAACCAGAAAACAAATGTCTACCAACGGTGAAATATAACATATCATGACAACAAGAAAACAAATGTCTACCAACGCTGAAATATAACATATCATGACAACCAGCAAACAAATGTATGCCAACGCTGAAATATAACATATCATGACAACCAGAAAACAAATGTCTACCAACGCTGAAATATAACATATCATAACAACCAGAAAACAAATGTCTACCAACGGTGAAAAATAACATATCATGACAACCAGAAAACAAATGTCTACCAACGCTGAAATATAACATATCATGACAACCAGAAAACAAATGTCTACCAACGGTGAAAAATAACATATCATGACAACCAGAAAACAAATGTCTACCAACGGTGAAATATAACATATCATGACAACCAGAAAACAAATGTCTACCAACGGTGAAAAATAACATATCATGACAACCAGAAAACAAATGTCTACCAACGGTGAAATATAACATATCATGACAACCAGAAAACAAATGTCTACCAACGGTGAAATATAACATATCATGACAACCAGAAAACAAATGTCTACCAACACTGAAATATAACATATCATGACAACCAGAAAACAAATGTCTGCCAACACTGAAATATAACATATCATGACAACCAGAAAACAAATGTCTACCAACGGTGAAATATAACATATCATGACAACCAGCAAACAAATGTCTACCAACGCTGAAATATAACATATCATGACAACCAGAAAACAAATGTCTACCAACGGTGAAAAATAACATATCATGACAACCAGAAAACAAATGTCTGCCAACGCTGAAATATAACATATCATGACAACCAGCAAACAAATGTCTACCAACGCTGAAATATAACATATCATGACAACCAGCAAACAAATGTCTACCAACGCTGAAATATAACATATCATGACAACCAGAAAACAAATGTTTGCCAACGGTGAAATATAACATATCATGACAACCAGAAAACAAATGTCTACCAACGGTGAAAAATAACATATCATGACAACCAGAAAACAAATGCCTACCAACGGTGAAATAAACATATCATGACAACCAGAAAACAAATGTCTACCAACGCTGAAATATAACATATCATGACAACCAGAAAACAAATGTCTACCAACGGTGAAATATAACATATCATGACAACCAGAAAACAAATGTCTACCAACGCTGAAATATAACATATCATGACAACCAGAAAACAAATGTCTACCAACGCTGAAATATTACATATCATGACAACCAGAAAACAAATGTCTACCAACACTGAAATATAACATATCATGACAACCAGAAAACAAATGTCTACCAACGCTGAAATATAACATATCATGACAACCAGAAAACAAATGTCTACCAACGCTGAAATATAACATATCATGACAACCAGAAAACAAATGCCTACCAACGGTGAAATAAACATATCATGACAACCAGAAAACAAATGTCTACCAACGCTGAAATATAACATATCATGACAACCAGAAAACAAATGTCTACCAACGCTGAAATATAACATATCATGACAACCAGAAAACAAATGTCTACCAACACTGAAATATAACATATCATGACAACCAGAAAACAAATGTCTACCAACGCTGAAATATAACATATCATGACAACCAGAAAACAAATGTCTACCAACGGTGAAAAATAACATATCATGACAACCAGAAAACAAATGTTTGCCAACGGTGAAAAATAACATATCATGACAACCAGAAAACAAATGTCTACCAACGGTGAAAAATAACATATCATGACAACCAGAAAACAAATGTCTACCAACGGTGAAAAATAACATATCATGACAACCAGAAAACAAATGTCTACCAACGGTGAAAAATAACATATCATGACAACCAGAAAACAAATGTCTACCAACGGTGAAATATAACATATCATGACAACAAGAAAACAAATGTCTACCAACGCTGAAATATAACATATCATGACAACCAGCAAACAAATGTTTGCCAACGCTGAAATATAACATATCATGACAACCAGAAAACAAATGTCTACCAACGCTGAAATATAACATATCATAACAACCAGAAAACAAATGTCTACCAACGGTGAAAAATAACATATCATGACAACCAGAAAACAAATGTCTACCAACGCTGAAATATAACATATCATGACAACCAGAAAACAAATGTCTACCAACGGTGAAAAATAACATATCATGACAACCAGAAAACAAATGTCTACCAACGGTGAAATATAACATATCATGACAACCAGAAAACAAATGTCTACCAACGGTGAAAAATAACATATCATGACAACCAGAAAACAAATGTCTACCAACGGTGAAATATAACATATCATGACAACCAGAAAACAAATGTCTACCAACGGTGAAATATAACATATCATGACAACCAGAAAACAAATGTCTGCCAACACTGAAATATAACATATCATGACAACCAGAAAACAAATGTCTGCCAACACTGAAATATAACATATCATGACAACCAGAAAACAAATGTCTACCAACGGTGAAATATAACATATCATGACAACCAGAAAACAAATGTCTACCAACGCTGAAATATAACATATCATGACAACCAGAAAACAAATGTCTACCAACGCTGAAATATAACATATCATGACAACCAGAAAACAAATGCCTACCAACGGTGAAAAATAACATATCATGACAACCAGAAAACAAATGCCTACCAACGGTGAAAAATAACATATCATGACAACCAGAAAACAAATGTCTACCAACACTGAAATATAACATATCATGACAACCAGAAAACAAATGTCTACCAACGGTGAAATATAACATATCATGACAACCAGAAAACAAATGCCTACCAACGCTGAAATATAACATATCATGACAACCAGAAAACAAATGTCTGCCAACGGTGAAAAATAACATATCATGACAACCAGAAAACAAATGTCTGCCAACACTGAAATATAACATATCATGACAACCAGAAAACAAATGTCTGCCAACGGTGAAATATAACATATCATGACAACCAGAAAACAAATGTCTACCAACGCTGAAATATAACATATCATGACAACCAGAAAACAAATGCCTACCAACGGTGAAAAATAACATATCATGACAACCAGAAAACAAATGTCTACCAACACTGAAATATAACATATCATGACAACCAGAAAACAAATGTCTGCCAACGGTGAAATATAACATATCATGACAACCAGAAAACAAATGTCTACCAACGCTGAAATATAACATATCATGACAACCAGAAAACAAATGTCTACCAACGGTGAAAAATAACATATCATGACAACCAGAAAACAAATGTCTGCCAACGCTGAAATATAACATATAACATATCATGACAACCAGAAAACAAATGCCTACCAACGCTGAAATATAACATATCATGACAACCAGAAAACAAATGTCTACCAACGCTGAAATATAACATATCATGACAACCAGAAAACAAATGTCTACCAACGCTGAAATATAACATATCATGACAACCAGAAAACAAATATCTACCAACGGTGAAATATAACATATCATGACAACCAGAAAACAAATGTCTACCAACGCTGAAATATAACATATCATGACAACCAGAAAACAAATGTCTACCAACGGTGAAATATAACATATCATGACAACCAGAAAACAAATGTCTACCAACGGTGAAAAATAACATATCATGACAACCAGAAAACAAATGTCTGCCAACGCTGAAATATAACATATAACATATCATGACAACCAGAAAACAAATGCCTACCAACGGTGAAAAATAACATATCATGACAAATATCTACCAACGCTGAAATATAACATATCATGACAACCAGAAAACAAATGTCTACCAACGGTGAAAAATAACATATCATGACAACCAGAAAACAAATGTCTACCAACGGTGAAATATAACATATCATGACAACCAGAAAACAAATGTCTGCCAACACTGAAATATAACATATCATGACAACCAGAAAACAAATGTCTACCAACACTGAAATATAACATATCATGACAACCAGAAAACAAATGTCTACCAACACTGAAATATAACATATCATGACAACCAGAAAACAAATGTCTACCAACGGTGAAAAATAACATATCATGACAACCAGAAAACAAATGTCTACCAACGGTGAAAAATAACATATCATGACAACCAGAAAACAAATGTCTACCAACAGTGAAATATAACATATCATGACAACCAGAAAACAAATGTCTACCAACGCTGAAATATAACATATCATGACAACCAGAAAACAAATGTCTACCAACGGTGAAAAATAACATATCATGACAACCAGAAAACAAATGTCTGCCAACGCTGAAATATAACATATCATGACAACCAGAAAACAAATGTCTACCAACGCTGAAATATAACATATCATGACAACCAGAAAACAAATGCCTACCAACACTGAAATATAACATATCATGACAACCAGAAAACAAATGCCTACCAACGGTGAAAAATAACATATCATGACAACCAGAAAACAAATGCCTACCAACGCTGAAATATAACATATCATGACAACCAGAAAACAAATGTCTACCAACGCTGAAATATAAAATATCATGACAACCAGAAAACAAATGCCTACCAACGCTGAAATATAACATATCATGACAACCAGAAAACAAATGTCTGCCAACGCTGAAATATAACATATCATGACAACCAGAAAACAAATGTCTGCCAACGCTGAAATATAACATATCATGACAACCAGAAAACAAATGTCTACCAACGCTGAAATATAACATATCATGACAACCAGAAAACAAATGTCTACCAACGCTGAAATATAACATATCATGACAACCAGAAAACAAATGTCTACCAACGCTGAAATATAACATATCATGACAACCAGAAAACAAATGTCTACCAACGGTGAAATATAACATATCATGACAACCAGAAAACAAATGTCTACCAACGGTGAAAAATAACATATCATGACAACCAGAAAACAAATGTCTACCAACGGTGAAATATAACATATCATGACAACCAGAAAACAAATGTCTACCAACGGTGAAAAATAACATATCATGACAACCAGAAAACAAATGTCTACCAATGCTGAAATATAACATATCATGACAACCAGAAAACAAATGTCTACCAACACTGAAATATAACATATCATGACAACCAGAAAACAAATGTCTACCAACGGTGAAAAATAACATATCATGACAACCAGAAAACAAATGTCTGCCAACACTGAAATATAACATATCATGACAACCAGAAAACAAATATCTACCAACGCTGAAATATAACATATCATGACAACCAGAAAACAAATGTCTGCCAACATTGAAAAATAACATATCATGACAACCAGAAAACAAATGTCTACCAACGCTGAAATATAACATATCATGACAACCAGAGAACAAATGTTTACCAACACTGAAATATAACATATCATGACAACCAGAAAACAAATGTCTACCAACGCTGAAATATAACATATCATGACAACCAGAAAACAAATGTCTACCAACGGTGAAAAATAACATATCATGACCACCAGAAAACAAATGTCTACCAACGCTGAAATATAACATATCATGACAACCAGAAAACAAATGTCTACCAACATTGAAAAATAACATATCATGACAACCAGAAAACAAATGTCTGCCAACGGTGAAAAATAACATATCATGACGACCAGAAAACAAATGTCTGCCAATGCTGAAATATAACATATCATGACAACCAGAAAACAAAATGTCTACCAACGGTGAAAAATAACATATCATGACAACCAGAAAACAAATGTCTACCAACGCTGAAATATAACATATCATGACAACCAGAAAACAAATGTCTACCAACGGTGAAATATAACATATCATGACAACCAGAAAACAAATGTCTACCAACGCTGAAATATAACATATCATAACAACCAGAAAACAAATGTCTGCCAACGGTGAAATATAACATATCATGACAACCAGAAAACAAATGTCTACCAACGCTGAAATATAACATATCATAACAACCAGAAAACAAATGTCTACCAACACTGAAATATAACATATCATGACAACCAGAAAACAAATATCTACCAACACTGAAATATAACATATCATGACAACCAGAAAACAAATGTTTGCCAACGGTGAAAAATAACATATCATGACAACCAGAAAACAAATGTCTGCCAACGGTGAAATATAACATATCATGACAACCAGAAAACAAATGTCTACCAAACGGTGAAAAATAACATATCATGACAACCAGAAAACAAATGTCTACCAACACTGAAATATAACATATCATGACAACCAGAAAACAAATGTCTGCCAATGCTGAAATATAACATATCATGACAACCAGCAAACAAATGTCTACCAACGCTGAAATATTACATATCATGACAACCAGAAAACAAATGTCTACCAACGCTGAAATATAACATATCATAACAACCAGAAAACAAATGTCTACCAACACTGAAATATAACATATCATGACAACCAGAAAACAAATGTCTGCCAACGCTGAAATATAACATATCATGACAACCAGAAAACAAATGTCTACCAACGCTGAAATATAACATATCATGACAACCAGAAAACAAATGTCTACCAACACTGAAATATAACATATCATGACAACCAGAAAACAAATGTCTACCAACGGTGAAAAATAACATATCATGACAACCAGAAAACAAATGTCTACCAACGGTGAAAAATAACATATCAGAACAGTTTATTCATTGTTATTCTGACATAACCATATTTGTTTATCACTCTCCTAACATGTATGCATTATAGTAAGTTAATCAGAGTTATTAATCTTAAGGTAGACTCATCTTAAGTTTAAACCTACTAATGTAGGAATTAGACAGGCTTTCTAATAACGACACATATCCATGAGCACATAACTTTTAGAACAGGTACTAGATTTATGCACCATACACAATTTTTGTAATTTTCTTGGTAACTATGGTAATGCACATACACATAATTTGTTACTTGGAATATCTTATGTATATATATCCTTGATAGAATTCTTGAAATACTCATATGTCATTATATGTAAAATGTTAAGAATGCTGTTATCAATGCATTATGTTTTGTTTATATCAAATGTAGTGATAAAATCTTCAATTCGATTTCGAACATGTTTGTGTCCGACTTGAAAGAAGAACAATGTATTAGAATGATTTTCATTGTTGATTCTAACTATCTATCAGGACAGGAAAGTTTGAAGCATTATTATAGGTTCATAATAAATAAAAGGTTTACTATACATGCTCACGGAATAGCTATAGCATAAAAATATCGAAACAAGAATCAGTAGTAGATGTATATAAGATGGCTGAAATGCTCTCTAATCTAAGGTTTAACATGATATCATATTCATATTTTGTATCTGATTAGTTTTAAAATATTGTATTAATTTATAACTTACGTATCTTGGTCAAAATAAAGTCTCTGATTTGTCTCACACAATCTTAACGCCACAAATAAAATCTGTCCTGGTTTTCTCAGATCCCAACACAGAATTTCAGGATCCTAAAATCATTAAAAAGAAAACAACCATATACTTTCTTTTCCACTATTGGTATATTGCTGCAAAGATTAAGCCATTTAAAATATATTTTCTAGTTCTACAAAACACCAAATCATGAAATCATCTGCTTCTCGCTTGTATTGGTCAACAAACAAAATTAATTAGCACTTGTGAAATGTGTGCTTACATGTGATTGCCTGATGTAACATGCACACCATCCTACCTTCCTTCCTCCACTATATAACTTTGTACCATCAGGTGAAAATGTTATATGAGTTACACCCCCTTGTTAGCCTCGAAACATGTACACCATCCTACCTTCCTTCCTCCACTATATAACTTTGTACCATCAGGTGAAAATGTTATATGAGTTACACCCCCTTGTTAGCCTCGAAACATGTACACCATCCTACCTTCCTTCCTCCACTGTATAACTTTGTTCCATCAGGTGAAAATGCTATATGAGTTACACCTCCTTGTTGGCCCTGAAACATGTACACCATCTTACCTTCCTTCCTACTCTATATAACTTTGTACCATCAGGCGAGAAGGCTATATGAGTAACACCCCCTTGTTGGTCCTGAAACATGCAAACCATCTTACCTTCCTTCCGCCACTATATAACTTTGTACCATCAGGTGAGAAGGCTATATGAGTTACACCCCCTTGTTGGCCCTGAAACATGCACACCATATTTCCTTCTGGTTCATGGTAAAGAGCAACTGAAAAAAAAATCATTCAAAGACTTTTGATTAAAGTATATTCAGTAAACAGATTGTCAAGTAAGCAATTATAAACTGTCACTGGTAATACAGACATATATATTACCAGTTTTGAAGCAACATCATAAACAGTAATTAAATACATGTTCCAGACCATATGAGTATTTGGACCATATGCGTATGGTCATGACCATATGGGTATATACTCATATGGTCAGGGTAATTAACATGTTTACTTTTATACAAAGCTTTTCATTGTGTAAGTCCTTTTTAGTTGTCACATATTTCAAAATACGATATAAATAAACTCATCATAGATACCAGGACTAAATTTGTATATACGCCAGACGCCTGTTTCGTCAACAAAAGACTCATCAGTGACGCTCAGATCCAAAAAACATAAAAAAGGTCAAATAAAGTACGAAGTTGAAGAGCATTGAGGACCAAAATTCCTAAAAGTTTTGCCAAATTCAGCTAAGGTAATCTATGCCTGAGGTAGAAAAGCCTTAGTATTTCAAAAATTCAATATTTTGTAAACAGTTAATTTATAAATGTAACCATATCAATGATAATTCATGTCAGCACAAAAAGTACTGACTACTGGGCTGGTGATACCCTCGGGGAAATAAATCTCCACCAGCAGTGGCATCGACCCAGTGGTTGTAAATAAACTCATCATAGATACCAGGACTAAATTAGTATATACGCCAGACGAGCGTTTCGTCTACAAAAGACTCATCAGTGACGCTCAAATCCAAAAAATTAAAAAGGTCAAATAAAGTACCAAGTTGAAGAGCATTGAGGACCAAAATTCCTAAAAGTTTTACCAAATTCAGCTAAGGTAATCTATGCCTGAGGTAGAAAAGCCTTAGTATTTAAAAAATTCAATATTTTGTAAACAGATAATTTATAATTAAAATGTCATTTTATTATATCATAATAATAACAAGATTAACTATTAAAATATAAACTAGAGGCTCTCAAGAGCCTGTATCGCTCACCTGATTCTACTTGGGTTTTTGAAATCATGAAAAAATATAAAATTTGGCTAAAAGTGACAACACAACCTCATTGATAAGGAAAGGAACATGTTTAATTTCATTCAAAAGTCCCCCACTGGCGGCCATCTTGGATGGCGGATCGGCTACAAAGTAACAACACTTGGTCAGCACCTCATAAGGAACATTCATGCCATGTTTGGTTTTATTCCATTCAGTGGTTCTCTAAAAGAAGTCATTTGTATGCATTTCCCATAGGGTCCTATGTTAAACTAAGTCCCCTGCTGGCGGCCATCTTGGATGATGGATCTGCTACAAAGTAACAACACTTGGTCAGCACCTCATAAGGAACATTCATGCAATGTTTAGTTTTATTCCATTCAGTGGTTCTCTAAAAGAAGTCATTTGTATGCATTTCCAATAGGGTCCTATGTTAAACTAAGTCCCTGCTGGCGGCCATCTTGGATAATGGATTGGCTACAAAGTAACAACACTTGGTCAGCACCACATTAGGAACATTCATGCCATGTTTGGTTTCATTCCATTCAGTGGTTCTCTAAAAGAAGTCATTTGTATGCATTTCCCATAGGGTCCTATGTTAAACTAAGTCCCATTCTGGCGGCCATCTTGAATGATGGATGGGCTACAAAGAAACAACACATGGTCAGCACGGCATAAGGAACATTCATGCAATGTTTGGTTTCATTCCATTCAGTTGTTCTCTAAAAGAAGTCATTTGTATGCATTTCCCATAGGGTCCTATGTTAAACTAAGTCCCCCGCTGGCGTCCATCTTGGATAATGGATCGGCTACAAAGTAACAACACTTGGTCAGGACCACATTAGGAACATTCATGCCATGTTTGATTTCATTCCATTCAGTGGTTCTCTAAAAGAAGTCATTTGTATGCATTTCCCATAGGGTCCTATGTTAAACTAAGTCCCCCGCTGGCGGCCATCTTGGATGATGGATTGGCTACAAAGTAACAACACTTGGTCAGCACTCCATAAGGAACATTCATGCTATGTTTGGTTTCATTCCATTTAGTGGTTCTCTAGAAGAAGTCATTTGTATGCATTTCCCATAGGGTCCTATGTTAAACTAAGTCCCCCGCTGGCGGCCATCTTGGATAATGGATCGGCTACAACGTAACAACACTTGGTCAGCACCACATTAGGAACATTCATGCCATGTTTGATTTCATTCCATTCAGTGGTTCTCTAAAAGAAGTCATTTGTATGCATTTCCCAAAGGGTCCTATGTTAAACTAAGTCCCCCGCTGGCGGCCATCTTGGATGATGGATTGGCTACAAAGTAACAACACTTGGTCAGCACTCCATAAGGAACATTCATGCTATGTTTGGTTTCATTCCATTTAGTGGTTCTCTAGAAGAAGTCATTTGTATGCATTTCCCATAGGGTCCTATGTTAAACTAAGTCCCCCGCTGGCGGCCATCTTGGATGATGGATCGGCTACAAAGTAACAACACTTGGTCAGCACTCCATAAGGAACATTCATGCTATGTTTGGTTTCATTCCATTTAGTGGTTCTCTAGAAGAAGTCATTTGTATGCATTTCCCATAGGGTCCTATGTTAAACTAAGTCCCCCGCTGGCGGCCATCTTGGATGATGGATCGGCAACAAAGTAACAACACTTGGTCAGCACCTCATAAGGAACATTCATGCCATGTTTGGTTTCATTCCATTCAGTGGTTCTCTAAAAGAAGTCATTTGTATGCATTTCCCATAGGGTCCTATGTTAAACTAAGTCCCCCGCTGGCGGCCATCTTGGATGATGGATCGGCAACAAAGTAACAACACTTGGTCAGCACCTCATAAGGAACATTCATGCCATGTTTGGTTTCATTCAATTCAGTGGTTCTCTAAAAGAAGTCATTTGTATGCATTTCCCATAGGGTCCTATGTTAAACTAAGTCCCCTGCTGGCGGCCATCTTGGATGATGGATCGGCTACAAAGTAACAACACTTGGTTAGCACCCCATAAGGAACATTCATGCTATGTTTGGTTTTATTCAATTCAGTGGTTCTCTAAAAGAAGTCATTTGTATGCATTTCCCATAGAGTCCTATGTTAAACTAAGTCCCCGGCTAGCAGCCATCTTGGATGATGGATCGGCAACAAAGTAACAACACATGGTCAGCACGGCATAAGGAACATTCATGCCATGTTTGGTTTCATTCCATTCAGTGGTTCTCTAAAAGAAGTCATTTGTATGCATTTCCCATAGGGTCCTATGTTAAACTAAGTCCCCCGCTGGCGGCCATCTTGGATGATGGATCGGCTACAAAGTAACAACACTTGGTCAGCACCTCATAAGGAACATTCATGCCATGTTTGGTTCCATTCCATTCAGTGGTTCTCTAGAAGAAGTTCAAAATGTAAATTGTTAACGACGACGACGACGGACGACGACGACGGACGACGACGACGACGACGGACGACGGACGCCAAGTGGTGAGAAAAGCTCACTTGGCCCTTCGGGCCAGGTGAGCTAAAAAGCAGTTTCACAAAGTTAACTTTTAAATTAATTAAAAGTCAAACTATAGAAGATCATAGTAAACCATGGTCATTACCGATTTGGTTTTAAGAGTGAATTTCAATATGGTCCGAGTACACACTTATTTCCTAGTATATTTCTTTTAGACAAAATAAAAAAAAATCCCATCTGCGCTTTCTAAATAATATTTCACAGTTTGTTGTACTACTTTTGGGACAAATTATATCAAAATTATAGAAAACTTCATTGGCTCTATCAAACTCGAAATATGGACAATTTCATGTAAAGAGGGCCTTTAAAATATCATGAATCAAATTTTTTCACAGTGTAATTTTATCCCCCTTCTTGCTTTTTGAGGCATAAAACATGATAACTGTGTACTATATGTCGACTTGGGAAGATAACTTCCAAAAATATCTTAATGAACCGTTAAACAAGTAGTCAACTGTTAACTAACTGACGAAAAAGTCGACAGGATAAAGAATCTAATATGACAATAGAGAAGGACAGATAACAGAAACACCCTGATTTAGACAAAATGAGAAAGACAGAGGGTTTCAACTAGTAACTTGTGCCGTTTCTTTTTTTTAGATAAAGTTTATTGTATTATTGAACGTATTTTAGTGAATATTTAAAGAAATACCTATACAGTCCAAATACTCATATGGTCCGCCCCGTTAATAACCAAATAAGTATATATACTCGTATGGTTTCGACCATATGAGTATATGCATATGATCATGACCATACGCGTATGGTCCAAATACACATATGGTCCAGAACATACACAGACATATTACTATATAGTGGTAGGATATCTCTGTTAAGACCTTTTTAAGTTTTCCTGTGCATTAATATTTACATGGAACAAACTGTACATGATGGATGGAAGTGTCTCCAGCAGTGCATCATAGAGTTAGATCTAACAAATCTTGTAAGAATACCCAGAACATTTATCTACTTACTAGCCCTGGCATAAGACACTGCAGCATATACATCAGCATCACCCAGAATATCTAATCTACTTACTAGCCCTGGCATACGACCCTGCAGCATATACACCACCATCACCCAGAATATCTAATCTACTTACTAGCCCTGGCATAAGACACTGCAGCATATACATCAGCATCACCCAGAATATCTAATCTACTTACTAGCCCTGGCATAAGACCCTGCAGCATTTACACCACCATCACCCAGAATATCTAATCTACTTACTAGCCCTGGCATACGACCCTGCAGCATATACACCACCATCACCCAGAATATCTAATCTACTTACTAGCCCTGGCATACGACCCTGCAGCATATATACATCAGCATCACCCAGAATATCTAATCTACTTACTATCCCTGGCATAAGACCCTGCAGCATATACACCACCATCACCCAGAATATCTAATCTACTTACTAGCCCTGGCATAAGACCCTGCAGCATATACACCACCATCACCCAGAATATCTAATCTACTTACTAGCCCTGGCATAAGACCCTGCAGCATATACACCTCCTCCTTGTGGACTAGCAGCTATACATGATATGATCCCTGGTTGTCCTTGGTGTTTTACTGAAAATTAAAGCAAAGACACATATATATGGATACCTCATGGCACTCATACCACATCTTCTTATATCTATATATGTACTTTCATGTTTCCTGACCATGACAGGTGCTTCATTCAAAATATATAAATAGGATACTATGCTGATGTATTTCACTATTGGAATGGAAGCTATAGTCGGAGTTCCATATACATGATATATAATCTAAAACAAATCATTAAAAATCTAAATTGAAACATATATCCCATTTTTTTCAATTTGTTTTACAAACACAGCTAATTTTATAAGATAATTGTAAAAGTTACACATTAGTTCTATATGGACAAAAATTATGGTTAACAAGAATGTGTTCCTAGTACACGGATGTCCCACTCGCACTATCATTTTCTATGTTCAGTAGACCTTGAAATTGGGATAAAAACTCTAATTTGGCATTAAATTTAGAAAGATCATATCATAGGGAACATGAGTACTAAGTTTCAAGTTGATTGGACTTCAACTTCATCAAAAACTACATTAACCAAAAACTATAACCTGAAGCTTGACAGAAGAAGGGACAAACAAACTAACACTGAGATGGAGACTGAAAAACATAATGCCCATAAATGGGGCATAAAAAGAGTTAAGACAATAACCAAATGACTCAAAAAAATCAAGACATGAAGAGATTAGCACATGGCCTTCATCGATGAACAGTGTATACATAATAGATCTGGCTCTTTTTGAGTCCTAAGCTACCAAAATTAAGATTGTTAACAAAGAAGGTATACCATCAAGGTTAGAGTCCCTACTGGATAAAGTAGATTATAGATATATCTGAAGACAACGGACTAGCCAATATATACTTTATTTCATTTTAGGTTGCTGTCTCTTTAAGTTTTTACACATCTTCTTATATTCATATTAATAAAATTGAGAATGGAAATGGGAAATGTGTCAAAGAGACAACAACTGACCAAAGAGCAGTAAACAGGCCACCAATATTGGAGTAACCATATCAATTGTTTCTGGCAGCATTTGGACTCACACCTTTCATCGGAAGGTTTTTAAATGTTACAACATACACTATTTGGACAGTACTATACAAATTCTTAATAAAAACTCTTTTCTTCACAGAAAAAAACTGCACATATATTTTTCATATATTTTATATAATATCACATGACACATTTTTTTATATCATTTGTGTAACATACAAAAATATATATTTCAAAACATGTTTTTCTTGTCTTAACTCTTTTAAATTATTTGATAAAAAAATGCATATAAAAAATGTATAAACAAACTTCTTTAATTTTTTCCCATGTAGTGTATTCCACCTACCGAATGTTGGTCTTTGTATACAATGTCTTCCAGGTCTTGACACATCAAATACACGAATCATTCTGTTAAATCCTGTGTATAGCTTTCCACCATCTAAACTTAATGCCAAACTGTGAGCTGTGGCTATTTCATCCTGATAGTAAAACAAACTGTTTTAAATATGTAGACATTATAAAATAATTTCATAGGAGAAAATTTAAATAAAAAACATAAAATAATCAAATGGAGAAATTACTCAAATGAAAAAGAAGCAGCAGTGTTCACTGGTAGATACAATATTATAAGCTTAATATACTTACCAAATGATTGTAAGGTCTGTATGTACACTTCAAATGACCATTGGCCATATCCCACATATGTACTGGACCATCTCGGCAAATTGTGAGAAAACTGAAAGTAATAATTATACATTGTTTGATCGACTGATTAGTTATTGTTTGTCTTGCCTTACTATTAAAGATGTTTTATACATTAACAAGTAAAATTATATTTTGTTCCTACGTTTGTTTGTCTCTTGTTAAGAGAGAATATTGCTCCACTTAAAAAAATAATAATACCGGAAGTAGAAGGTATGTAAAGGCTACTTCTCTGATGTCTTGAATTAAAAAATCAACAAGTATCAATAATAAATTAAAATCAAAGCGCTGTAAGCGCTGAAGGCAGTTAACCAAAAACCAAGGCAACCGTAATTATGAAAACTGTGGCAATGTTGCCTCAACATTAAACATTCATATATAGTACATTCATGTTTATCTAATGATTTATTTATTAAGGCAAATAATTTATATGTTATCAAGGTTTCAAAAGCAATGCATATATCAATGTATATTTTTTATGGTGTGTCTGCAGTGGTACAAGTTCCCAATGATTGCAGTTGCTCTACTTGGTAGTTAACCTTGGTTTTATTTGACTGCTAGAAGTTCAATTTGACTTAGTATGAACATGTAATAGTATGAATGGACTGGTTTCCCTGGAAAGAAAACTGAGTTTGTGTTCTATAGTACAAAAGTTATGAGACACGAATCAGACAAATGTTCACTACAACAGGGATCAAAGATGAGGTCTGACTGACTTGCCCATAGTAAATGTAAATGATTTGTTATTTTGTCCCATACATATGAATATATATAATTTAGGGGTGCGGATCTCAACGGTTTTCAAGTTCTCAAACAGGTAGGGGTAAGCAGAGGATTTAGGGGGCAGGGGGCCCGGCCCCCCCTTTTAGGGAAAAAATTTGGTTGCTTATATAGGGAATCACTGAAGCGTGACTGGAGCGGGCCCCTCTTAGGTCAGTCAGTGGGCCCCACTTATGAAAATTTCTGGATCCACCACTGGGGGTAGGGTGACCCTAGGGACTTCCTCTACATTTCATTTTATTTGTTATATTGATCCATACATGAATATATATTGTTTTGGTGTGGGGATCTTGACCGTTTCCAAGTTCTCAAACAGGAGGGTTGGGATGACCACAGGGACTTCCCTTATATTTCATTTGCTTTGTCATATTGTCCCATACATGAGTATATATGGTTTAGGGGTAAGGATCTTGACCATTCCAAGTTCTCAAACAGGAGGGTGAACAGTGACCTCAGGGACTCCCCTATCTTTCATCTGATTTGTTATATTGTCCCATACATTAATATATATGGTTTAGGGATGGGGATCTCGACCATTTGTAAATTCTAAAACAGGAGGGTTGGGGTGACCCCTAGCGACTCTTCCTATATTTCATTTGATTTTTCATATTGTCACAAACATGAATATATATGGTTAAGGGGTGTGGATCTCGACCGTTTCCAAGTTCTCAAACAGAAGGGGGTGGGGTAACTCCAGGGACTCCCCCATATTTCATTTTTTATTTATTATATTGTCCTATACTTGAATATATGCAGGGGCGGATTCAGACGGGGGAGGGTTGCGGGCTTGCACCCTCTTAAATTTGCAAAGCATGGGTTGTTCTCAGCTTAATAAAGAATTTTCCGATAATTTTACCTCAATTTTTTTTTAGCCTTGCTCTGCTCGGCGAAAATTTAAGTTTGCGCCCCTCCTAACCTAAAATCCTGGATCTGCCCCTCATATGGTTTAGGGGTGGGGAGCTCGACCGTTTCCAAGTTATCAAACAGGAGGGGGTAGAGTGGCCCAAAGAATGCCACCTATATATCATATGATTTACTTACATTAAGGTATATATAATATAGTTGCATTATTTGTGAAAATAAAGAATGAAACTTTCAGCTACTTTAATTAACCCTTCAAAATTGAGAAAAAAACAAATAACCCCTCGAAATTGCAGTAATATGTTTACACTTTAAAAGCATCTCACATGCATTATCATCATTTATCATTTATAAAGAAAATTTAGACTGTGACCATGAACATGTATATTGTCAGCTGTCACGTTGTATTGGATTTTTAAATCAAAATTTATCAAAAAGTAATTTTTAGTTTCTGAATAAAATATTTTTCTGCTTTTTCTTTCTTTTACATATATCTTTTGGTTTACAATACTAGTGTTTATATTCATTTACCATGCATAGATGTATTTCTTCACCTAATTACCCTTATCCGCTTCCGGAATCGGATCCGATTTTGTAAAATTTTGTCTTCACGGCCGCCATTGTTATGTGTTTACAATGTTGTTTTTGTCAATCAGATACGATTTTACTCGAATTTATACAATATTTGTCGGCGATTTTCTGTATAAAGCTAGCGGGTGAACAAAATGAACATCGCCGTCATGAATAATAATGATAAAAATAAGTTTTTAGCTCGTTTAATTGGAGACTTTGGTGAACATGGTGAAAAGGTTTGCAAAGTAATTTCTTATTTTCTTTCAAATGTAAAGCGACTACGTCGGGCGTAGCTAGAAACCAACTATCCTAATCGAAATTCCGCTTGCAAAAGTGGAAGGTCGCGGACCTCGGACCACCGCTAATTTGCACACCTGCCTCCAAATTGAAAAGCTACGAAAATTTCTTTTTCTAATTTGAAATTGCCGCCAACAGCATGAACAGTTGAACTTATTATATAATAGACTACTGACGTAGTTGTACTACGTATTGATGACAAACAATATTCCTACGACTTTTGTCATTTGGGAAATCTAAACTGCTTGTCTTAAGAGATTTTCGGCGATTAAATATTTCATACAATTGTTCTTTGGCATCTTAGCTAAAAGCACAAGTCATAATGAACTACACAAGGATTCTTAATAAGCACTACTTCCTATGTGTAACTTTAAAACTTTTGGATAAATCGACGATCATTTAAGGTTTTTCTGGTCATTTTTTTTTGTAATCCAGAATAAAAAGTATTAAAAAAGTGTTCAATTAGTTATATATAACATAGTAACAAGCTAGATAATAACAATGGCAAGTATTTCAGGATTTATTGGGTAGAACACAAATCTAGGGTGCTCGCATAATGCAGCTTAACTGCATAAAAATATCATCATATGCTTCTGAAGTTTGTGTGTTCTTCCAGAAATAAAATATGGAACACCACAGGTACCCTGTGTAAATTGAATTACAAATAATTGCACTATTGCAACCAGGATCTGCTATTTTGTACTTACCAGCATGTATCGGGATCTTCTAAGGACATTTTTCTGTACCAGCAGAAGTCATATACTGTATCAGTTTCTTTAACAGTAACACTAGATTTCTAAAATGTACATTGAATAACATTGTAATTATTTATAACCATATATACTCTTTAAAAGAGAAAAGAACACAGACATAACAGAGTCCAAAGTTCACAACCCATAACGCTTGTAGTAGATTCATCATTGACAAGTCACGTCAACAAAGATACATGTATTACTTCCATGACTTTTATATCAGTTTGATTTTGTCAGATTATGTGATATTACATTCATGACATTACAAATGGGATTATAATACACGTATTCTTACCAGTTACAATTATGTCACTATTTGAGATTTGTTGGGATTATAATACGCATATTCTCTAATTTTTCTGCTATTTTCACATTTCCTGAGCTGTGTCAGAAAATACTTCTCATCACATGTATCTATTCTCAGCAAATGATTGGTTGAAATTGAATAAGAATGTTTAATTTTCTTGATTTCTTCTAAATTTCCTATTGTGACGGCAAGAAAAAAGGCAATCATGCATGATGTCGTCACATAGAAAGAACACAACTTTCTGCAATGTTTGGAAAGGAAGGATAAAAATCATTAGACAAACAGATTCCAACACTAAAACTCGTGTATTACGATATTTCTCCACTCTAAACAGTTAAATTTTAATTATTTAGAAAGCTTGGTAAGCCTCGAGATTTAAATATTAAAATTTGACTGTCTCAAGTGGAGAAATATTGTATCACACTTGTTGCAGAACATGGAATCTATGTTTTTTTATCAATTACAATTACATGTGATCTGTAAGAGTATGATACACATGTACTTACCAATTCTGATTGTGTATTAGCTGTTGGATAGTGATATACACGTAGTTTGTTGTCGTTACTATTAGTTAGTAAACACTTCCCATCCGGTGACCTATTAATTATAAAATAAGACTATAGTTTATGGAAGACAAGTGTTATGTATAACTTTTTGAATCTTTAAATCTTTGACTTCAATATATCTAGGAATACTTTTAACAAAACTGTGATAAAACTGTCAATGAACATTTAATGTAGCTTCACAGTACACAACATGCATGTATTGTCTTCAACCACTTATCACCAATACAGAAGTTATTTGGAAATCATATTCATTTATTCATGTCTGATCATTCCTGATGCAGGTAAATCCAGAATCATATTTCTTCACAAAATATATGTCATTTTCATTTGGTACCTTGAAATTTCTGGTTCTTTTGCTTGTTTCCGTAGTCACAAAAAACAACCATACATGATACCAGCTGTGGTGTATTTTTAATGTGCCATATTTCCTGTATAAATGTGTAAATGAAATTCACTTGTATAAGTATCCTACAAATTAACTGATATGTGAATATTTTTTTTTACTTCTTTAAGTATATAAAATTTACTTTTATAAGTAGTACCCCTGACTACCATATGTGCCTCATCATTTAAGTTTATTTGTGAGGGGTGAAAAATTTCATGACAATTTATTAGTGCATTTCGTCAACACAGTTAAACTCACCATTTACACCCTCTAAAATAATTATCTTCTGTCTTCTTAAAATCATCTGTTATTCTGGCAAAGCATGTTGGTTGGGATGTAAACAGACTATCGCTATTCCTGAAAAATAAACAAACAATTGATATCCCTAAAAACAAAAAATAAACATGATTTTGCTGTCTGTAAAAAAAACCCCAAAAAACAACATACTTGTGGATACATGTAAACAAATTGTTGCTATTCACATGATTCATGTAAATAACAAAAACATGATGGTGGATATATTAACAAATAATCGCTTTTCATTTATCATGATCAGTCAGGGGACTTACTTAAATGAGTGATTTTCTAAATCAGTGATTCAAGTAACATTATTTCCACAAAGGTTGTAAATAAGAGTTGTCTTTCTTTAATAATCACCTATTTAAGTAGTACAAATTAATCACTAGAAGAAGTGATTTAATTTTATTGTTGCTTTAAATATAGAATACTAATGATCCAGGGACTAATTATGTTTCTAAAATTATCAGAACCAACATCTGAGTTGATAGGATGACCAAGTCATTTCAGGTGATGACCTTGTACTTGGATAATGACATAAAAATCACTTGTTTAAGTATCATACCTCAATTTCATTCCCAAAAATCACTTCTTTAAGTATCATTATTTTGATAACCCCCACTAATTTCAACACCCCCGAACAGTGAAATTTTATTCGCGAACAGTAGAATTTTATTACATTATCTAAAAGATGAAACCTTGAACTTCACAGGAAAAATACTCCCACTGCTGGGAAAAATCTGTTAATAAAGTATCAGTTCATTATGTAAAGCCATTATTATAGCATTTTTTCAACTAAAATAGAATTTGCAGCTAAATGGTAACATTAAAGACATAAAACTTTTAATAGTATTTACACAAAATACCTGTAATTATTTTTATTGTTTTAGACATTATAAATTTTGTTTGGCCATTTCTGTGCATATTTCAAATTTATCAAGTTTTTGGAAAAAAATTGGGCCAATTGCGTTATAATTCAGGGAGAAATGGAATAGAGTTTACCGTTCAATCTCAACAATTTCTCCCTCTTGTATTTCTCTAGAAGTTCTCCATGTTTTTATGATTTCTGCAGGTAACATAACATTGGCATCATAAGATTTGTTGAGGAAAGATGATTCATCACTCTCTTGTGAGTGTCTATATTCATCTTGAAAGTACATTGGTTCCTTTGAATTACCTCCCTTTTCTATTTGATGTGAACCACGTATTTGTCCTGGATCAATTGTCTTTGAAACACTTTGAGAATCTTTTTGTTTTTTAGAAACCGACAGCAAATTTGGTTTTACACTATTTTGATTGTGGCTAACATTTCTTGGAACAAATTGAAAAACTGGTTTAGTGGGCTCATCTTTGTGTTCTGGTTTCAGTTTTTTGCTGGGCGGCTCACAGTTACCAGTCTCACTATCACCTGTATGAATGTCTCTATTACTTTTTACTGGGCTATCATTCAAAACTGAGACTTCTTTAGAAATGTTTGAATCACTTGATTGTTCTAAGTTTTCTGATTGTGATATCATTAAACTCAAGTCAGGGTCTTGCTCTGATGTGTTGTATTGCAATGATTTATTAAGATTTTGAGATTGTATTTCTTTGTTTTGAATCACATCCATTTTTTCCGGCATATTTTCCACTGAATCTTGAATCGGTTGACACATTGGCTGTGATGAAGTGTTTTCAGTTCTTTGATACGATGTGATATTATGTGCAATTTCATTGGTTTTAAAGGTGTTTTCTGATGTCTGTTGAGCAATTACATTATCAATATTGTTTACAATCTGTTGTGTATTATCCATTTCTGTGAAACTGACATGTGATTCCTTTCCAGTAATGTTGTCCATTTCCTGTAATAAATCTTGGGTATTTGTTGAGTCATCCATCTTTATCTTCTGCAATAACTCTGGAAAACCAAAAATAAAAACACTGTAGATGGTACCAGGAATTCATTCAGATTTTTTGGTTTATAAGGTATAAATATATATATATTGTCAGTCAGGGGTACTACTTGTACAAGTAATTTTTATTTACTTGAAGAAGTAAAAAAAACAAACTTGTATAAGTAAATTTGTAGGATACTTAGGCAGCAACCATTTGATTTTCGGGGGGGGGGGGGGGGGGGTGTAATGCTAAAATTGAAAGAAAAATGTTCAGAAATTCCATAGCCCCCCCCCCCCCCCCCCCAGAAAATCAAATACACTTTTTATTCAAACATTATAATTTACTTATATAAGTATAATTATTTTTACTTGTTCAAGTAAATAAAAATTACTTGTACGAGTAGTACCTCTGACTGTTTGTATCAGATGCAAAATGAGTAATATATTTCAAATGGTAATTTATTTAAATGCATTATTTTTTTAGTTGTAGTTTGTCAAGCCAAAGTTGTATGCAAAATTTAACTGAAATCTGTGACATACATCTGTCTGGTCTATGGCCGGGTTGTTGTCTCTTTGACACATTCCCAATTTCCATTCTCAATTTTAGGCATAGCCCATTTACTGTAAAAGAGGGATGAAAGATATCAGAGGGACAGTCAAACTCATAAATCGAAAAAATAAACTGCCAACGCCATGGCTAAAAATGAAAAGGACAAACAGACAAACAATAGCAGATCCTTTTCCACATGTGGCACCCGTCGTGTTGCTTATGAGATCACAAATCCGGTGACTTGACTTTAAGACTTCAAAATTTTACAAGAACCTTTGTGATGTTCAGGTATGACGGACAAATAGCGATAAGGTGTATTAAGAGGGTTGTAATCCATGTACAATGTAACTTAAGGGTACCTGCATGACAAATAACGGAAAAAAATCTTGTCAAACGATAAAATAATCCAGTGATTTTGAATGTTCTGTACGTTAATTATTTTCCAAAAATATCTTGCGATAATTATTTGAGACCTCTGACATGTCTGATGTATGACGAAAACTTTGATAACGATATTTTGGCGACTCATGGTAAAATTTAATTTTAATCAATTGGACGCCTGACAGTAAATGTCATTTTAGGCAGCAACCATTTGATTTTCTGGGGGGGGGCTTGTTTTTTTTTTCTGGACAAATTTTTTTTCTTCTGGAAATTGTTTTTTTTTTCGCTGGCGAAAAACAATCTATTTTTTTTCGAGACAAGTTGAAAACAATTTTTTTCTTTCAATTTTAGCATTACATATAGTGGCAGCTGAGGGTGAAACAAACAATTTTTTTTTCTCAGAATCAAAAACAAATATTTTTTTTCTCCAAAAACTGGAAACAAACTTTTTTTTCCAAAAAAAACCCATAGCCCCCCCCCCCCCCCCCAGAAAATCAAATGGTTGCTGCCTTAATCCTCTATTAATTTTCCTTTGAATCTCCCAAAAACTTAATATATTTGCACAATAATCAGATAATTTGAATAAATTTACATGCCATGTTTGTGTTGGGTAGCTGTCTCGTTTGTTTAATAACATACCTATCTTTAAATAGCACAAATCAGTCCCTTATTACTTAGACATCTGTAAATGAAGCTGTAAATAAACAAATAGACTACTCGCGAGAAAGAATAGATTTGTTTCACATGGGCGCAGACATTTTGAAAGGTCCGCACAGAATATTTCAAGATGGATGCCCCCATGGAAAACGTGATTTTTGCGTTCAAGTCAGAAATCATTAAGAACAGCAAGGATATTGACGATTTTACATGTCTACTACAGTTGACAGACGAAAACAAATTCTTCAGTCTCCAGGTTTTAAATAAATTAGGATCATTTAAAAGATAATTCTTTTGATTCTATTCTATCATGTCTATTGTTTTGGAACATTTATAAATAAATCTGTTTTATATGTTTATATATATGGAAAAAGGGGTGTTTCACTTGTATTACATTGACAGGGTCCATAACAGTCAGGGTTCTTGATAATGTAAGATGAATTTCGAATAGGTAGCCATTTAGATATAATATGAGGCAGGCATTAGGCATCAACCATTTGATTTTCTAGGGGGGAGGGGGGGCTATGGATTTCTTTTCTGGACAAATTTTTGTTATCGTCTACTATTTTTTGGGCGACAAGTGGAAAACAATTATTCTCTTTCAATTTTAGCATTTAGGGAGCTACCATTTGAGGGGGGCTAGGATGAAATTTGAAAAAATAGGCAGGACAGGAGTTTTGAGTAAAAAAAATAGGCAGGATGAGAAACTTGTTAAAAAAAAAAGGCAGGATGACAATTTGTGTAAAAAAAGTCGGGATAAACTAGTAAAAAAAAAGGCAGGACCGAATAGAGTAAAAAATAAGAAGACAGGACAGAGATTACAACTAAAGCAGGACAAAATTTTTCATCCTAGCCCCCCCCCCCCCCCCTAAAAATCAAATGGTAGCTCCCTTAGTGGCAGCTGAGGGTGAAACATACATTTTTTTTTCTCAGGGTCAAAAACAAATTATTTTTTTCTCCAAATAATGGAAACAAACTTTTTTTCCAAAAAAATCCATAGCCCCCGAAAATCAATGGTTGCTGCCTTACCTGTAAATGTAGACGAACTCTGTATGAATTATTTTTTTGTAACTTAAATATTTGTTAAAAAAATGAAACGGACATACCGTAACGTTTCTGATTTTGGTTCTGTTGTTAGGGATTTTAGTTGTGACGTTATTAAAGTTATGACGTCATATGCAAAGTAAACAAAGAAACGCTATCATCAGGTAACAATGTTTCATATCAAGGAATTATTAAAAATGAAATTGGTATTGCCTTCCTTCCTATTTTATACTAGACTGATAAATATTTCTGTGCAGATGCGGGAATTCAAAACATGACATCAAAAAAATTGAACGATTTTGAGTTCATTAGTGCAATGAAAATTTCAGGAATATTTCCTGATTTTAAAAAATTTTTTTTTTTATTGATTATTCTACTGTTATTGGGGACTTCGTCCCCATATAATACAACTGATTTGTTCTGTTCAAAGTTGAACCCCCCCTTTTTAATAAGTATGTCTAAACACTGCTTAGGACTCCTTAGTGCACTAATCACTATACAGTGCCACTAAGGACTAGAAGGAGTGCTGTAATAAATATGTATCATTTTTATGCCCTACCTACGATAGTAGAGGGGCATTATGTTTTCTGGTCTGTGCGTCCGTTCGTCCGTCTGTCCCGCTTCAGGTTAAAGTTTTTGGTCAAGGTAATTTTTGATGAAATTGAAGTCCAATCGACTTCAAACTTAGTATACATGTTCCCTATGATATGATCTTTTTAATGCCAAATTAGAGGGTTTACCCCAATTTCACGGTCCACTGAACATAGAAAATGATAGTGCAAGTGGGGCATTCGTGTACTGGGGACACATTCTTGTTACATATTATGTTAGAGATTGATATTTGATGCATAAATTTAATACGAAGACAAAAGGAATAAATATGTTTATAATCTTTTCAAATTATTCAGTTCCTTCAATTTCTTCATTCAATTAAAACCTATTTTTTTAACAGAAGACATATGGTCTGCAAGAAACCATCAGCTATATTCATGGCTGTCTAAATACATCTAAACTAAGGTGAGTGGATCATTTATATTCTAATTGCAAATGTCAGACAAATTTATATCTATATTTAAAAACAAGAGGATATTTATGATTGACAATTCAATTAGACAACTCTCCATACATGCCATAAGAGACCAAGTGATATAAAAGTTAAGAACTATAGGTCACTGTATGGCCTTCAACTCTGAGCAAACCCCATACAGCAAAGCTTAAAAAGGCCCCAAAATAACAAAATGTATATGTAAAACAATTCAAACAAGAAAACTTACATCGACTAACATCCTGATCAAAGTACTAGATTTTTTCTTGTATGTAAAACAAAAAGGTTGTAGTAGTTTAGAAAGTTACGCCATATATACACATCATGGTTCTATGAAATTAAACTTAGCATGCTTAGATCATGTAGATTAGTAGACAAACTGTCTCTGAGAAATAATTGTAGCTGTTTTCTGTTGGGTTGATGACTCAGAATTGTCTCTTACATTTGTCATTAGAAATTCATAACAAAGGAACTAGCAGAAAATACATGATGTTCAACAAATATTGTGATATTTTTGCCTGATTATTTACAGCCCAGTATGCTTGTGATATTTACTTATGCACATCCTGATAACTACAAATGTATATACAAACTCTAACAATAGTATATATATAATATTATGTATTACAGAACAGAGGGATTGATTTTACTTGAGAAGTTGATATAATATTATGTATTACAGAACAGAGGGATTGATTTTACTTGAGAAGTTGATATAATATTATGTATTACAGAACAGAGGGATTGATTTTACTTGAGAGGTTGATATAATATTATGTATTACAGAACAGAGGGATTGATTTTACTAGAGAAGTTGATATAATATTATGTATTACAGAACAGAGGGATTGGTTTTACTTGAGAGGTTGATATAATATTATGTATTACAGAACAGAGGGATTGGTTTTACTTGAGAGGTTGATATAATATTATGTATTACAGAACAGAGGGATTGGTTTTACTTGAGAGGTTGATATAATATTATGTATTACAGAACAGAGGGATTGATTTTACTTGAGAAGTTGATATAATATTATATATTACAGAACAGAGGGATTGATTTTACTTGAGAGGTTGATATAATATTATGTATTACAGAACAGAGGGATTGATTTTACTTGAGAAGTTGATATAATATTATGTATTACAGAACAGAGGGATTGATTTTACTTGAGAGGTTGATATAATATTATGTATTACAGAACAGAGGGATTGATTTTACTTGAGAAGTTGATATAATATTATGTATTACAGAACAGAGGGATTGATTTTACTTGAGAAGTTGATATAATATTATGTATTACAGAACAGAAGGATTGATTTTACTTGAGAGGTTGACTGAACAATGTGTTACCGAAGTATTTACACAGAATGCTGTTACATGGATCAAATTTATTATTCAGTGTTTAGAGGTAAGTTAACAGATAACGATAGTTTTGATCACAGATTAAAAAAGATTAATGCAAGTGCCCCAAATTCATTTTTAATTATTTTTGTGTTCTTGTAAATATTTATATCATGTATATAGGCCACACTGCACAAAACAGTAAATAATCCTTAGATCAATGAAGGACTACTGAAAACCTAAATAAGAAGAACAGTTACATCATAAATATTTTACATATATAATACATGTACATAGAATAAGAATAAGGATATTTATTATTCCAATCAAGGGCCCTTGATGGGCAGCATAACATGAACACATAACACAATACATCATGATTTGTAACAGAAAATCATTTTTATAAACTAAAATGAAGCATTAAAAAAAAAAGTTCAGACATGTTATTATCTTCATTCTATAAAATCATATACATTTAATTCTAAGCAGGATCAGAACCATAAAATCATTATAATTATCATTGTTATTACATACATTAATTAACATTTCCTCTAACATCTAGACATTTAATAGAAATGATATCAGTTTTTTTTTTTGTAACACTATCTGTACAAGAAACTTATCACTTTGACTTATCCTAGTTCTATAAATGCAAATGTGTTTTTAACTTGTTTAGATTTTATTTCATATTGGGATGAAATGTTTAAAACATGTACCTTCTGATATTGATTAATGATCTTGTTGCATTGTATTTTATAACTGTATTTTGATTTTATTTTGCAGTCACATGACCCGGTAGAGGTCAAGAGGTTATCCTGTCATGTAGGATGTAAAATAATACCTTTAACTGTGAACTTCACTGCTCTTAGTAAAGATATTATATCCGTTTTACCACAGTTATTAGCAACACTTATAGCAGCAAGTTCTGAGGTAAATATATGTTCTATGATAATGATGTAAATGATTGGAAAATATAACATTACTTATGACAACAGATAACTAGATCCTTTACATCCCTTTTGTACAGGACTCTGAATGAGTTCAGAATCCCAATTATCTAGGACTTACTTATGAGAATTTATGGTGCTTGAATTTAAACTGATGTTACCAAAGGTTTGACCTTTACGCTCAATATTTTAAATTGAGCTTTATTGAGGGGTAAAATATTGGCATAACGGTCAAACCTTTGGTAAAACAGTGTAAATTCAAGACTCCATATATGGAAACTTTTAAGATAAAGACATCAAAGATTTTTGGGATACAATTGCTTTCAAGCAATCTGTAGACTTTTACCGCTGACTCAGGGCTGCATTCCCTCACGTCAACCGTTTTATTCTAAACATTCAGCAACATCTCAGATTCTTATGATTGTCTTGCTTTAAAAGGTAAAAACAGGCAAAAGGATTGAACATAAACAACTTTCCTGTAATGTTCTTCTCATAATCTTAATGTTTGATATTTCCCTTGACCTACATGCGTGTTTTTGACAACACGGAAAATCAGAATTAAGCAGTATTTATATTTAGTGTTTTTATAAATTTAGAAACACGTCAGAGGGAATTCCCCAGTTTTGATAAAAGTGAGTTTTCTGAATTCCGAAAATTCTATTTCTGTCATATAAGAACTGAAGTGGAGTTTTTCCAGATTTTACCGTTATGAAATTGATATTTGATACTGTACTCTCCGATAAAGAAATGGAGAACCATTCATCATATCATTTAATAAACGTTCTTGTTCCAAATCGCAAGTCGCGGGTTTGTTTATGTATTAATGCGCATGCGTATAGTTTTCTTGATTTCAAGGGGTATCAGATTGAGCGGTTGCTCTGGGTTCCCCGCTTCATTGATTAATTTGAAACTCATGGGATTCTTTCTATGTCTGTCTGCTATTCAGGGTTATTGTTGTTGCATAATTTTAAATCATATGCATCAATTAAAATAAATGTAGTCCACAGTTTACCTAACACCCCTTCAGCCGAAATAGAGTCTTCCATATTATTGTTTCGAGTTGTCCCCCTTCCGGAAGTTTTTTCCGTCAAATCAAAATACTCACTATACAAATCCTTGATGTTAATAAACGTCGTATTATATTCAGAACGATCTCAATCTAAACAGAGGAGTGTGTACGGAAAGGAGTCATGCCCACTGACCCAAAGGAAATTAATATTTAAAGTGTTAGAAATGGGGTTCCTCCTAGAATTAACGGTGATAAGATAGCCTCACTTGACACAATTACGAACGATTTTTGAACTGTAATTAATATTTTTTTATTTAGACAACTTTTCTTGAATTGTTTATACCATAGAATTTAAGATGTATGAAGGCTTTCCATTTTGCAATATATCCCACATACATTTTTATTCACGATAGGATACTTTAGTAAGATTTTCGTGACCTCGTTTTACGGGTCAAGAGAGCCACATATGGACGCAATTCCGAACAGCACTATATTGATATATTTTGCAGAAGAAATCAATGACAACAGTCTAGATTGATAAAGCATACATTAATCTTTATCTCTAACACATTTTCATGGGAAAATTAGATGCACAAGTTTGTTTTTTACTTCAATTACTTCAGCCATGGTTGCAGACGAAATGTCGGTCATGTGTAAAGGAAAGATTTCTGATTTTTTTATTTTTGTGTAAGTTCCTCCTTTAAAGGAGGACTAAATTCAAGTTTATCCGTTTCGGTGGTGTACTTATCAATCATCTATGAATTTTTTTTATATAGGTCAACATTTCTTTCGGAGTTCTCTGGACTTTTTGATGAATTTAACATATTTTCTTTTGACCATAAATAGGGTCACAAGAGTCTAAAAAACGTCAATTGTGGGGTTATTTGGGCAAGATAAAAGGCATCACTCATATGAACAGAATCAGGAGATATTTTTCTTTCTATATATTAACAAAAGAAGGCAATTTGCACTTACCTTTATGTTTTTTTTTATATAACTTGTAGGCCAGATTGCCGTTCTTATAATATTTTCAGAATGATTTTGTCATCATCATCAACATTAACTAAGTGCACATAAATTGTATTATCATGAAAACAAGGGAATTTTAATAGGGTTTTATATATATAAAAACATTTATTGATAAATATAAATAAATATGATCTCAGAGGGCAAACATTTGAAATCGTTCGTAATTGTGTCCAGTTGTAATTGCGTCCTGTGGGGCTACGAAGTGAAATAACTTCTCTTAACTCTCAGTGACTGCTGTGGAAAGTAAACTTGGCATTGATAGTACAAAAATAAAACACAATAAGAACATTGCTCATACACTTGTATACGGGATTGGCTATTTTTAAAGTTGAGTGACTATTCCGATTATTACATTTTGCATGTGCAGTTGAATTAGTTTTGAAAATAATACTATCCAGCTGTACCAGGGCTGCCAAAAATGCGCAAGACTCACGCATGTTCATGCTTTTTTGCGGCAGTATCCTTGGATCTATTTTTTCCCTCTTTGATCTTTTCAATTTTGGCCGAATCTCACACATTTGCTTAATAAAAAGTTGGCAGAACTGCTATACATGGGTCAATGAAAACTATGGCAATCGTATCCCTCAGAGCATTCTGCTCTTTGATTTTTTATTGTAGTTAAAGTTATCTTAATCAAATTCCACCTGTAAAGTCCTTGAGTTGTCTACCTTTGTCTATGCTATAAACATGGTAAATATGAGTATTAGTTTTTCATATGACCACATTACAGGTATTGAATATGTTTTTATTTCAGTGGCTTACAGCATCACTCAAGCTACTAGGAGTATGCATTCAAAGTTATCCAGGACCCTGTGGAACATTCAAGGTTAGTGATGTGGCTAACTGAAGATCACCAATGTCGTCAGAAACCTCGGGATATAATTTGGAAAAACTTATTAAGATGAAAAAAGGTGGTGCGATTGCCAATTAGACTTAGAATTAAATAGAAATTAACATGCATGTAATTTATTAAAATTTTAAAGGGTTCATGCAACCATTCAAATTCACATTAATGTTCTAGTTTGTTTGAATTTTGTAGTCTCCTATGGCAATTTATGTACTTCATCATTTCTTATAGAGGATGTCTGACGGAGAACTAATGTACTTTATTTTCTTGATACGTTGTATGTATATATTACAGAATGTCTAGCGAAATATTGCGATTATTTTCATCATTTTGTAAATATTTTAAACATTCTTATACTTACATACTAAATAGTGTGTTAAAATTACATTGTTAGGCAATCTATAATTTTATTTGTGTAATTGAATTAATCTCTGTACTGGTTAATCCACACTCCCATAGATTTGTATGTCATGTGCTGCTATTTATAGGCACTTATATATTACAGAATGCATATATTTATGACTTTGTATATTGTAGACTAAATTGGATGTTATGGTGACAGAGTTATTTAAGGAGCAGTCTGTACCAAAGGTATAATTTACAATTAACAAGAACAAAATTCTTTGTCTGATTCAAATGTTTCCATCTTATAAATAACACTACTCATTATCATAAGTCTGTTTGAATAGGGAAAATTATAAATGTAGTCACCTTACGTTAAACCAATGTTATATAGGAAAAACATAATGTACCGTTTCTTCAGACATATTTATTCTATTCAATATTGTGAAAGATATAATGAGACAAGATTTCATAAGTCTGTTTGAATAAGGAAAATTATAAATGTAGTCACCTTACATAAAACCAATGTTATATAGATAAACCATAATGTACTTTTTCTTCAATTATATTTATTCTATTCAGTATTGTGAAAGATATAATAAAGTTTTGAATTAATTAGCTTTAGATATAAATAACACCTAGTTTAAAGGGGCACTAGCTGTCAAATTCATGGTCACCGATCTGACTTCTCATATTTGATATATAACAATGTAAAACATTTATCCACACTATCAAAAGTCTAAAATAAACAGTTTACAGAGCATTGGGTTGATAATATATAGGTTCGTTTCGTGTGTATTTTAGTCCAGACGCCATCTAGTTAACTATTTATTTGACCTCAGATGACCATATAGGCGATGTAAACATAAATAAAGATATGATTAGATTAGGTCAACACATGCAATTGGATTTTTATAGGTCTGTTTGATTTTATTTTATAGATTAAAAATGCATGTTTCTCATTGTTTTTACCCGTATTAAAATAATTTTATGTGGCTCGAATCAGTTATCAAATGATTTACCCTTGTTTCACTTTCATTGTTGACATTCTTTTTCTTTAAATAACCAGTACACGTACAAAGCATGCGTTGTCAATCTCTAGCTAGGGGGTTGAATTGAAGTTCACATGAATACGGATTTAATTAGGTCGAGTTATTCACTTGCAAGTGAATAATTAATTTTCAATGTTTCTTAGCTTAATATGACAAAATTGAACTGTTTTGGCTGCTAAAAGCGAATTATTATTTCACTATTTCACTTTCATTATTGATTGAACCTCGTAGCTAGTGCCCCTTTAAATTGCAATGTTTGAATATATCATATTATGAATTGGCATTGATTAATCTCACACAAGTTGTAAGTTGAGCAGCATTCACGCAGCCATCATCATCATAGTCAGTATGAGATCACATTGAATGCCTATAAAAAAAAGTCCATGAGCATATGAAACTATTGAAAAAAAGTAAATAAACACGGTGTACAGAATGTATATAATAATATTTTTAAATTTGCAAACTACATTTCACATCAAATAATAACAGTTCGTTAAAATATTGTCACTAGCGCTTTCATGCCTTCTGGCAATCTTCAGGCGACGTTTTAACAATGTCCTTGACGACACTGCCGTTAGTAACGTTTATTACGTTACAATAACGGTAAGGGGAGATAAATCAAACGTGTTTACGTAGATCCGTTTAATTTTGGCTGAAAGTCCTTTATAAAGTGTGCTTCCTTTGCCAGTCTTTTATATTTGTTCGATTCCTTCATGTTATAGAATCTTGATGTGGTCTTTGTGAATATATGGCAACTGGCCCCCAAATAACATTGAAAAACGGCCAAACCATTGTTCCAAATGCAGACATGAATTGCAAAACGGTAAACCTTATTTACTGTATTGTATGCAGCACTTGCAAGGAATGGTACATCGGACAGACTGGTAATTCAATTTGTCAAAGAGTTCATTTTCACAGACAACAGATACAAGATCCATCCACACGAATGCAAGATGTGAGCAAACATTTTGAAACGTGCAGTAGTGGAAAATTTACCGTATATCCGTTCTATAAAATGAACGAATCGAACAAATATAAAAGACTGGCATTAATTATTTTATGTGAAATATAGTTTGCAAATTTAAAAATATTATTATATATATATAGTAATTTTTTATACGACCGCAAAATTTGAAAAATTTTTCGTCGTATATTGCTATCACGTTGGCGTCGTCGTCGTTGTCGTCGTCCGAATACTTTTAGTTTTCGCACTCTAACTTTAGTAAAAGTGAATGGAAATCTATGAAATTTTAACACAAGGTTTATGACCACAAAAGGAAGGTTGGTATTGATTTTGGGAGTTTTGGTCCCAACATTTTAGGAATTAGGGGCCAAAAAGGGCCCAAATAAGCATTTTCTTGGTTTTCGCACTATAACTTTAGTTTAAGTTAATAGAAATCTATGAAATTTTGACACAAGGTTTATGACCACAAAAGAACGGTTGGGATTGATTTTGGGAGTTTTGGTTTCAACAGTTTAGGAATTAGGGGCCAAAAAAGGGCCCAAATAAGCATTATTCTTGGTTTTCACACAATAACTTTAGTTTAAGTAAATAGAAATCTATGAAATTTAAACACAAGGTTTATGACCATAAAAGGAAGGTTGGTATTGATTTTGGGAGTTTTGGTCCCAACAGAATAAGGGGCCCAAAGGGTCCAAAATTAAACTTTGTTTGATTTCATCAAAATTGAATAATTGGGGTTCTTTGATATGCCGAATCTAACTGTCATGACTGTGTATGTAGATTCTTAACTTTTGGTCCCGTTTTCAAATTGGTCTACATTAAGGTCCAAAGGGTCCAAAATTAAACTTAGTTTGATTTTGACAAAAAATGAATCAGTTAGGTTCTTTGATATGCTGAATCTAAAAATGTACTTAGATTCTTGATTATTGGCCCAGTTTTCAAGTTGGTCCAAATCGGGGTCCAAAATTAAACTTTGTTTGATTTCATCAAAAATTGAATAAATGGGGTTCTTTGATATACCAAATCTAACTGTGTATGTAGATTCTTCATTTTTGGTCCTGTTTTCAAATTGGTCTACACTAAAGTCCAAAGGGTCCAAAATTAAACTTAGTCTGATTTTAACAAAAATTGAAATCTTGGGGTTCTTTGATATGCTGAATCCAAAAATGTACTTAGATTTTTTATTATGGGCCCAGTTTTCAAGTTGGTCCAAATCAGGATCTAAAATTATTATATTAAGTATTGTGCAATAGCAAGTCTTTTCAATTGCACAGTATTGTGAAATAGCAAATTTTTTTTTAATTAGAGTTATCTTTCTTTGTCCAGAATAGTAAGCAAGAAATATCTAATTGCAAAATATTGTGCAATAGCAAGATTTTTTTTTAATTGGAGTTATCTTTCTTTGTCCAGAATCAACTTAAATCTTTGTTATATACAATATACAATGTATATTCACTTTTTACTACCAACTGATAAATTATAATAATCTTTACCATTCAGTGATAACAAGCAGTTTTTTTACATCTTAATATTTTATGATGTATTTAAATGAGTAGTTATTGTTGCAAACTCCATTAGAAATTTTAATTGAGATTAGTTTTGGAATAAGGGAAAGGGGGATGTGATTAAAAAAATTGGGTTCAATTTTTCTCATTTGAAATTTCATAAATAAAAAAGAAAATTTCTTCAAACATTTTTTTGAGAGGATTAATATTCAACAGCATAGTGAATTGCTCTAAGAGAAAACAAAAATTTTAAGTTCATTAGAACACATTCATTCTGTGTCAGAAACCTATGCTGTGTCAACTATTTAATCACAATCCAAATTTAGAGCTGAATCCAGCTTGAATGTTGTGTCCATACTTGCCCCAACCGTTCAGGGTTCAACCTCTGCGGTCGTATAAAGCTACGCCCTGCGGAGCATCTGGTTGTATTGAGTAGAGATGAGAACTTGAAGGAAGCTAGTTAAGAGTTTTAAAGGAAAGTTTTATTTTCCAGGAAGCTATTGCCCTGTATGTATTGCTTGCTAGAGTTGGTGGTGGAGGAAACAAGGGGATCCATTTCACCGAGGCCTGGTCGAACAAGTTTCAACAGATCATTACCAGTCTAACAGAAGTAGTTAACCTTCTTTATAATGGCTTGAATATACCTGGTAAGTGAGGCCTGGTCGTACAAGTTTCAACAGACCATTACCTGTCTAACAGAAGTAGTTAACCTTCTTTATAATGGCTTGAATAAACCTCATAATGATTTTATTAAACACATAATTATTTTTTGGAGGTATACTGTTTTACCTCTGTCTGTCTGTCTGTCCATCCATCTATTTGTCAGTCAGTCTGTCTATCCATCACATGAATTTTTGTCATCACATCTACATCATAAGCATTTCAAATTCATCACTCAACAACTTCCTGGGTAGGCAGGGGTATCATCAGTGAGCAGTAGCTCACAGTTTACTGCTCACAGTTTCACTTGTTGTAAATATTGCTCTACTTCAGAAACTTTCATAAAACTATGTGTCTAAATACCTACTTTAGTCAGCCTTCTCTCTTATCGATCCACACACTATACATGTTGCAGGGAATAAAATTAATGGGCATGTATCTTTTCAGTCTTGTTAGCTCCCTCATGTATACATTCTTGACAGATTTTTATGATATTTACACATAGTTTTTTTCAGCAATGTCTCAGACAATTTGTTTTAAATCAATATTTTTAAAGGATTTTTGACCTTTAGAAATATAGATTATATTTTGAAAGTTTCATTATAAGCACTGTTAAGCCTATATATTTCTTTTAGGACTGTAATGAAATTTACAGCATGGTTTATATCAGCAATATCTGGATACAAGTTTAAAAAATCAGGGCTGATCAATTATATTTGCAGGGTTATTTTCCGTAGAAATATAACTTCTATAGAGAATTGGATTGAAAGTGCTCTCAAAGTGTTCAATTCTTGTCAGATAGTAAGGAAATTTAAAAAAGTAAAAGTAGAATTACAATATATATAAAGATACAGGGATGTGGTATGAATACTTATAAGACTATCCACTGGTGTGTTCATCTGTACATATTGATATGGGGCCTAAAGCAAATGTAACTTCAATGTTAATATTTTCTTTTCCAGAGTTAGAATCAACATTTAGTGTTCAAGTCCTGCCAATGAGAGAACTTCCAGAGACATACACAAACAGATTTAACATTTTATCATCTTATCACCATACTTATTGTCTTTGTTTACAAGAATTACTCAGGTAATTACAGTTAACTCTCAGGTGATTATCATTAACACCTTGAGGGACAAACAAAGCATAAAAATCTAAATTCAACACTGTTGGGTTTAGTTTTCAGATTGAGAGTTCAACAAATGCAAAAAAAACAACATTTTTTCAGTGAATAAAAAGTGAATGCATATCAATACAGTTCAAAAGTAATTTAATATTAAAATATCATTTGCATGCAATGATTTAGAAAACTATTTGGCCATAAATTTTATATGGGGATATTTGATGTTTAAGTTGGTAGAATATCTGGCCCCTGAGTGAAAAAAGTTAAGAAGGATTGTTCATTTAAAGAATTTTTGCTATTTTCAGTCAACCATTTCCAGCTCCTGTCAGAATACCAGTTAGTGATGTCATAAGACTTGTGACTAAAGTGTTATCTGTCAATATCAGAGATTTAGTAAGTACTTTATAATAACATATCTAATAATACTTGCTCAAGTATATACATATGCTTTGTGAAGTTTGTCAATTATCCTATGAATCTAAGTCATGTCATCAATTTATCTAATTTTCAAACAAAAAGTAACAGAATAAGGAAAAAGGTGTTTTAAAGACAGTTGACACAATATTTGGTTGAAGGACAATGAATCTACTTTTACATATTTAGCCCTTCTCACCTATTATGCTAATTTATTTTCACCATTTTGTTACATTGATGATGTACTTTTAAAGGAAAGATTTAAGTTTGACATATTGGGGACTATTTATATTAATGTAATTTTTCTACTCCTCAAATTCATGATGAGTTCATGTGTATTTTATGCCTGCTTCATACAGATTTCTGTTGTTGTAGACTTTGAGACCCTCTACAGAAAGGTTGTTGTTATCAGGATATATATCAACACTACACAGTGATGCAGTACTTTGTCTTCACAGTCTTATTTCAAGGTAAATACAAAACAGATTGTCTCCCTTCTATAACTTATAACAAATGTTGTCTCCCTTGTATAACTTGTAACAAATGTTGTCGCCTTTTTATAACTTTAAAAATCTTATTTAAATACTAGGTTATATTTAGTTGCATTGGAAACATTATAAAAATATATACCATTTAGTTGTGCCTCAATAATAATAAGGAAATATATTTGATTACTGTAGTATGTTTGAGAAATATATTTTTTCTAACATTGGCAAAGTCCTAAAAGTGAGATATAGGCATGCTGTTGTCAGCAGAGGTTGCAGAATGGTCAATAATATATTAGTTCATGATTAGGTCTGTTTATTTGGTATGCAGTTGTTTCAGCATTGGCACATCTTATTTCCTCAGAGATTGTTTTGCTCTGTCTCCTCAGTCATGGTCTATTGCCTTAAAAACTTTTGCTTAGTTAGCATATTTTGTGATTGCGTCAGTTGAAGGGAAACACCCAGTGGTAGCTCAAGGATACTTTTTATGCAGTTGTATTAGCAGATTTCATTGCCATGGAGATTATTTGGCCTCGTCCCCTATGCCAAAGTCTGTTAACTGAAACTTTTGCATATTATAAACGTTGAAGTTTGTTTAGATGAACCACTAATGATAATTCAATGCTATTTGGTATGCTGTTTTATTAGTATTTCACATCTCCTTTCCATGTAGATAATATAGGTCTCTCCCCATCATCATGGTTAATTCACTTGAAACTTTTAAACAGTTTTTTGTGATTGGGTCAGGTTAAAGGAAACAACCTTTTTTGACCAAAATATGGATGAAAAATTATTCCAGTCTGCAATTAAGATATGACTAAAGAATATTTGTGGATGTGTCTACTTTATTTGTGGTTTAATTTCAGATGTAAAACATTACTCCTACCATATTCCAAGAGCATTATAACTGTGATGGTCAAAGAATTAATGTTATTCAGGACTAAAGTTGTTTATGGTCAGAACAGGGCCCACAGGTGAGATAATTATGTTTATGGTTAGAGCAGGGCCCACAGGTGAGATAATTATGGTCAGAACAGGGCCCACAGGTGAGATAATTATGTTTATGGTCAGAACAGGGCCCACAGGTGAGATAATTATGTTTATGGTCAGAACAGGCCCACAGGTGAGATAATTATTTTTATGGTCAGAACAGGGCCCACAGGTGAGATAATTATGTTTATGGTCAGAACAGGGCCCACAGGTGAGATAATTATGGTCTTTTCCTTTTGGTATTGAATGATTTGACTGCAAGTCATAGAAATTGATAAAACACATTAAAATACATATGATACAACAGCATGTTAAAATTAGGAAAATAAAAAAAATGATTTAATATTAGATTCTATTTTAAGCTGGGTAGGAAAAAATGAAAGTAGGGAGATATGGTTGAGACAAATGAACATAAGTGTAGAAATTATGTGGATGTAAGCAACTATATGTTACCATACAGCCTTTAACAATGACCAATACCCATATCATACAGCCTTTAACAATGACCAATACCCATATCATACAGCCTTTAACAATGAGCAATACCGATATCATACAGCCTTTAACAATGACCAATACCCATATCATACAGCCTTTAACAATGACCAATACCAATATCATACAGCCTTTGACAATGACCAATACCAATATCATACAGCCTTTGACAATGACCAATACCCATATCATACAGCCTTTGACAATGACCAATACCCATATCATACAGCCTTTAACAATGACCAATACCCATATCATACAGCCTTTAACAATGACCAATACCCATATCATACAGCCTTTGACAATGACCAATACCCATATCATACAGCCTTTAACAATGACCAATACCCATATCATACAGCCTTTGATAATGAGCAATACCCATATCATACAGCCTTTAACAATGACCAATACCCATATCATACAGCCTTTAACAATGAGCAATACCCATATCATACAGCCTTTGATAATGAGCAATACCCATATCATACAGCCTTTAACAATGACCAATACCCATACCATACAGCCTTTGACAATGACCAATACCCATATCATACAGCCTTTGATAATGAGCAATACCCATATCATACAGCCTTTTACAATGACCAATACCCATACCATACAGCCTTTGACAATGACCAATACCCATATCATACAGCCTTTGATAATGAGCAATACCCATATCATACAGCCTTTAACAATGACCAATACCCATATCATACAGCCTTTAACAATGACCAATACCCATATCATACAGCCTTTAACAAAGACCAATACCCATATCATACAGCCTTTAACAATGACCAATACCCATACCATACAGCCTTTAACAATGACCAATACCCATATCATACAGCCTTTGACAATGACCAATACCCATATCATACAGCCTTTGACAATGACCAATACCCATATCATACAGCCTTTAACAATGACCAATACCCATATCATACAGCCTTTAACAATGACCAATACCCATATCATACAGCCTTTAACAATGACCAATACCCATATCATACAGCCTTTAACAATGACCAATACCCATATCATACAGCCTTTAACAATGACCAATACCCATATCATACAGCCTTTGACAATGACCAATACCCATATCATACAGCCTTTGACAATGACCAATACCCATATCATACAGGCGCCTTTAACAATGACCAATACCCATATCATACAGCCTTTAACAATGACCAATACCCATATCATACAGCCTTTAACAATGACCAATACCCATATCATACAACCTTTGACAATGAGCAATACCCATATCATACAACCTTTAACAAAGACCAATACCCATATCATACAGCCTTTGACAATGACCAATACCCATATCATACAGCCTTTGACAATGACCAATACCCATATCATAAAGCCTTTGACAATGAGCAATACCCATATCATACAACCTTTGATAATGACCAATACCCATAGCATACAGCCTTTGACAATGACCAATACCCATATCATACAGCCTTTAACAATGACCAATACCCATATCATACAGCCTTTAACAATGACCAATACCCATATCATACAGCCTTTGACAATGACCAATACCCATATCATACAGCCTTTGACAATGAGCAATACCCATATCATACAACCTTTGATAATGACCAATACCCATATCATACAGCCTTTAACAATGACCAATACCCATATCATACAGCCTTTAACAATGATCAATACCCATATCATACAGCCTTTGACAATGACCAATACCCATATCATACAGCCTTTAACAATGACCAATACCCATATCATACAGCCTTTAACAATGACCAATACCCATATCATACAGCCTTTAACAATGACCAATACCCATATCATACAGTCTTTAACAATGACCAATACCCATATCATACAGCCTTTGACAATGACCAATACCCATATCATACAGCCTTTAACAATGACCAATACCCATATCATACAGCCTTTAACAATGAGCAATACCCATATCATACAACCTTTGATAATGACCAATACCCATATCATACAGCCTTTAACAATGAGCAATACCCATATCATACAGCCTTTAACAATGAGCAATACCCATATCATACAGCCTTTAACAATGAGCAATACCCATATCATACAGCCTTTAACAATGAGCAATACCCATATCATACAGCCTTTGACAATGACCAATACCCATATCATACAGCCTTTGACAATGACCAATACCCATATCATACAGCCTTTAACAATGACCAATACCCATATCACACAGCCTTTAACAATGAGCACTACCCATATCACACAGCCTTTAACAATGACCAATACCCATATCATACAGCCTTTGACAATGACCAATACCCATATCACACAGCCTTTAACAATGAGCACTACCCATATCATACAGCCTTTGACAATGAGCAATACCCATATCATACAGCCTTTGATAATGAGCAATACCCATATCATACAGCCTTTAACAATGACCAATACCCATATCATACAGCCTTTGATAATGACCAATACCCATATCATACAGCCGTTGATAATGACTAATACCCATATCATACAGCCTTTAACAATGAGCACTACCCATATCATACAGCCTTTGATAATGACCAATACCCATATCATACAGCCTTTGATAATGACCAATACCCATATCATACAGCCTTTAACAATGAGCACTACCCATATCATACAGCCTTTGATAATGACCAATACCCATATCATACAGCCTTTGATAATGACCAATACCCATATCATACAGCCTTTAACAATGAGCACTACCCATATCATACAACCTTTGATAATGACCAATACCCATATCATACAGCCTTTAACAATGACCAATACCCATATCATACAGCCTTTGATAATGACCAATACCCATATCATACAGCCTTTAACAATGAGCACTACCCATATCATACAACCTTTGATAATGACCAATACCCATATCATACAGCCTTTAACAATGACCAATACCCATATCATACAGCCTTTAACAATGAGCACTACCCATATCATACAGCCTTTGATAATGACCAATACCCATATCATATAGCCTTTGATAATGACCAATACCCATATCATACAGCCTTTAACAATGAGCACTACCCATATCATACAGCCTTTGATAATGACCAATACCCATATCATACAGCCTTTGATAATGACCAATACCCATATCATACAGCCTTTAACAATGACCAATACCCATATCATACAGCCTTTAACAATGACCAATACCCATATCATACAGCCTTTAACAATGACCAATACCCATATCATACAGCCTTTAACAATGACCAATACCCATATCATACAGCCTTTGACAATGACCAATACCCATATCATACAGCCTTTAACAATGACCAATACCCATATCGTACAGCCTTTAACAATGACCAATACCCATATCATACAGCCTTTGATAATGACCAATACCCATATCATACAGCCTTTAACAATGAGCACTACCCATATCATACAGCCTTTGATAATGACCAATACCCATATCATACAGCCTTTGATAATGACCAATACCCATATCATACAGCCTTTAACAATGAGTACTACCCATATCATACAACCTTTGATAATGACCAATACCCATATCATACAGCCTTTAACAATGAGCACTACCCATATCATACAGCCTTTGATAATGAGCAATACCCATATCATACAGCCTTTGATAATGACCAATACCCATATCATACAGCCTTTAACAATGAGCACTACCCATATCATACAACCTTTGATAATGACCAATACCCATATCATACAGCCTTTAACAATGAGCACTACCCATATCATACAGCCTTTGATAATGACCAATACCCATATCATACAGCCTTTGATAATGACCAATACCCATATCATACAGCCTTTAACAATGAGCACTACCCATATCATACAACCTTTGATAATGACCAATACCCATATCATACAGCCTTTAACAATGAGCACTACCCATATCATACAGCCTTTAACAATGAGCACTACCCATATCATACAGCCTTTAACAATGACCAATACCCATATCATACAGCCTTTGATAATGACCAATACCAATATCATACAGCCTTTAACAATGACCAATACCCATATCATACAGCCTTTAACAATGACCAATACCCATATCATACAGCCTTTAACAATGACCAATACCCATATCATACAGCCTTTGATAATGACCAATACCCTTATCATACAGCCTTTAACAATGACCAATACCCATATCATACAGCCTTTGATAATGACCAATACCAATATCATACAGCCTTTAACAATGACCAATACCCATATCATACAGCCTTTAACAATGACCAATACCCATATCATACAGCCTTTGATAATGACCAATACCCTTATCATACAGCCTTTAACAATGACCAATACCCATATCATACAGCCTTTGATAATGACCAATACCCATATCATACAGCCTTTAACAATGACCAATACCCATATCATACAGCCTTTAACAATGACCAATACCCATATCATACAGCCTTTAACAATGACCAATACCCATATCATACAGCCTTTAACAATGACCAATACCCATATCATACAGCCTTTAACAATGACCAATACCCATATCATACAGCCTTTAACAATGAGCAATACCCATATCATACAGCCTTTAACAATGACCAATACCCATATCATACAGCCTTTAACAATGACCAATACCCATATCATACAACCTTTGACAATGACCAATACCCATATCATACAGCCTTTGACAATGAGCACTACCCATATCATACAGCCTTTAACAATGAGCAATACCCATATCATACAGCCTTTAACAATGACCAATACCCATATCATACAGCCTTTAACAATGACCAATACCCATATCATACAGCCTTTAACAATGACCAATACCCATATCATACAACCTTTAACAATGACCAATACCCATATCATACAGCCTTTGACAATGAGCACTACCCATATCATACAGCCTTTAACAATGACCAATACCCATATCATACAACCTTTGACAATGACCAATACCCATATCATACAGCCTTTAACAATGACCAATACCCATATCATACAGCCTTTAACAATGAGCACTACCCATATCATACAGCCTTTAACAATGACCAATACCCATATCATACAGCCTTTGATAATGAGCAATACCCATATCATACAGGCTTTGACAATGACCAATACCCATATCATACAGCCTTTAACAATGACCAATACCCATATCATACAGCCTTTAACAATGACCAATACCCATATCATACAGCCTTTAACAATGACCAATACCCATATCATACAGCCTTTAACAATGAGCACTACCCATATCATACAGCCTTTAACAATGACCAATACCCATATCATACAGCCTTTGATAATGAGCAATACCCATATCATACAGGCTTTGACAATGACCAATACCCATATCATACAGCCTTTAACAATGACCAATACCCATATCATACAGCCTTTAACAATGACCAATACCCATATCATACAGCCTTTAACAATGACCAATACCCATATCATACAGCCTTTGATAATGAGCAATACCCATATCATACAGGCTTTGACAATGACCAATACCCATATCATACAGCCTTTAACAATGACCAATACCCATATCATACAGCCTTTAACAATGACCAATACCCATATCATACAGGCTTTAACAATGACCAATACCCATATCATACAGCCTTTAACAATGACCAATACCCATATCATACAGCCTTTAACAATGACCAATACCCATACCATACAGCCAGCTATAAAAGGCCCTGGCATGACAAAATGTGAAACAATTCAAACAAAAATAACCAGCTGTCTGATTTCTGAAAATCAATTAACTAAAAACAAATTAAACAGACAGCAACTAGAGGTAATCATGGATAGCTTGTTTTTTTTTTATGCCCCACTTACGATAGTAGAGGTGCATTATGTTTTCTGGTCTGTTCGTCTTATCTGTTCATCCGTCTGTTCGTCCGTCCGTTCGTCTGTCTGTTTGTCCCACTTCAGGTTAAAGTTTTTGGTCAAGGTAGTTTTAATACGCCCGTCAAAATTTTGACGGGATGTATTATGGTATACAAATGTCCGGTGTCCGTCCGTCCGTCTGTCTGTCTGTCCGTCCGTCTGTCCGGCGTAAACATGTCGCACCATAACTTGAGAACGACTTATCCAAATTTCATGAAACTTAATGTAGTTGTTTCTTATGATGGTCAAATGATCTGTATACTTTTTGGTGAAAATAAGATTTAAACTTTTTGAGTTACGGCACTTTATAAATAAAAGAGGGGTGTGTTTTTTTCACATGTCGCACTGTATCTCAAAAACGATTCTTGATTATGACTTAAAACTTTAAACACTTCTTAGTTATATTAATCTCAATATCTGTATACTTTTTGGTGATGATTCAAAATTTCATTTTTGAGTTATTGAGTATTTTGTAAAAAAGGGGGAGGGTTTTTTTACATGTCGCGCAATATCTCAAAAACTATTTATGATTTTGCTTAAAACTTTACACATGTCTTTGTTATATTAATCTCAATATCTGTATACTTTTTGGTGATGATTCAAAATTTCATTTTTGAGTTATTAGTATTTTGTAAAAAAGGGGGAGGTTTTTTTTTACATGTTGTGCCGTATCTCAAAAACGATTTATGATTATTGCGTAAAACTTTACACATGTCTTTGTTATATTAATCTCAATATCTGTATACTTTTTGGTGATGATTCAAAATTTCATTTTTGAGTTATTGAGTATTTTGTAAAACAGGGGAGGGTTTTTTACATGTCGCGCCGTATCTCAAAAATAAGTTATGATTATTGCTTAAAACTTTACACACTTCTTTGATATATTAATCTAAAGATCTGTATACTTTTTGGTTTTGATTCAAAATTTTATTTTGGTAATATTTAGTTTTTGTAAAAAAAAACAGGGTGGGGGTTTCACATGTCCCGCCGTGTCTCTAAAACAATATATGGTTATTGCTTAAAACTTTCTCATAAACTATTTATGATTATTGCATAAGACTTCCACATAAGACGTAGGGCGTATCATGCGCTCATGGCGCAGCTGTTTATTGATGAAGTTGAAGTCCAATCAACTTGAAACTTAGTACACATGTTCCCTATGATATGATCTTTCTAATTTTAATGCCAAATTAGAGGTTTTACCCCAATTTGATTGGCCACTGAACATAGAAAATGATAGTGCAAGTTTCAGGTTAAAGTTTTTGGTCAAGGTAGTTTTTGATGAAGTTGAAGTCCAATCAACCTGAAACTTAGTACACATGTTCCCTATGATATGATCTTTCTAATTTTAATGCCAAATAAGAGTTTTCACCCCAATTTCATGGTCCACTAAGCATAGAAAATGATAGTGCAAGTGGGGCATCTGTGTACTATGGACACATTCTTGTTTTTATTGAGTATTGGTATTAGAATATTCATGTATATATACTAGTGTGTTAATTGTCCTTCTCTATTTATACTCTTATACTTCAGCTCTTTAAGACAGTTAGTATACAAAACACTGGCACTTTGGCTACAAACTACAAAGTCATTCACAATTACTACAGACGAGGATGACTGGTTAGTCCAGGAAATACTCCATGATGTCAGACCTCACACAGATAATATGAAGGTAAGTTACTATAACAGGGTCTGTAGTCCCTCACTACAGACGAGGATGACTGGTTAGTCCAGGAAATACTCCATGATGTCAGACCTCACACAGATAACATGAAAGTAAGTTACTATAACAGGGTCTGTAGTCCCTCACTACAGACGAGGATGACTGGTTAGTCCAGGAAATACTCCATGATGTCAGACCTCACACAGATAACATGAAGGTAAGTTACTATAAGAGGGGCTGTACTGTAGTCCCTCACTACAGACGAGGATGACTGGTTAGTCCAGGAAATACTCAATGATGTCAGACCTCACACAGATAACATGAAGGTTATTCAAGATACTATATCTACATAGGCGTATCTAAGCCCCCCCCCCCTTTATGTGGGAAAAAATTGATTGATTATATTGGGAGTCACTGAAGCATGACTGGAGCAGTCCCCCTCTTAGGGCAGTCAGTGCCTTTAGTGTTTAACAACACATTCCTATATATATTTTTTTTTATGCCCCAACTAAGGGTATTATGTTTTTCGGTCTATGTGTCCATTTGTCTGTCTAATTGATGTCTGTCCTGCTTCTTGTTAAAGTTTTTGATGAAGTTGAAGTCTAAACAAATTGAAATTAGTTCACTGAGTGTTCCCCATGGTAGGATCTTTCTAATTTTAAAGTCCAATTAGAGTTTTGACCCTGATGTCACAGTCCACAGAACATAGAAAATGATAGTGCAAGTGGGGCATCCGTGTACTATGGACACATTCTTGTTGTTTACTGCTATAAATTCCGTGTACTATGGACACATTCTTGTTGTTTACTGCTATAAATTCCGTGTACTATGGACACATTCTTGTTGTTTACTGCTATAAATATTTCAGAGTTGGAATTATATCATATTTTATGTACTTAGATTTTTATCATCCATTTAACAAATTTCAAAGACTGACCCATTAATCAATTACTGCCTTTTATTCTTCTCCAAGGCATATCTTAATGCTTGAACAGGTTAAATCTTGTTTTATATTTTCCAAATTATTTTTTTTAATGACCTTGGTATTTTTATGGCAGTGATCTAGATTTTATTGTTTGAATTATTTTAACTTTTTTGATATTTTTATTAGACAGTTTCCATCAAAAACACAAAAGACAGTTTTGAACCTCCTCCATCTAAGAAGAAGAAGAAGGGAGGTTACTCTGAAATCAGTCATGGAATTAGTACACAGAAGAAAGTAGATTTGGAGGCTAACTCTGAACTATGTATGGTAGCATTGGAAGGTAAAATAGCAGCTTAGTTTTTGATTAAGTCAGTTGTAAAGAGAAGCATTATGGGTAGGTTAATGGTATTTAATATGCAGTTGTACATTTTGTATTATGATTGGTACATCTCATTTCCATTGAAATTATTTGCCTCTGTCCTTCAGTCTTGGTCTATTAACTTTAAAACTTTTGCTTAGTTTACATGGAACCACTTAAGATAAGTCAATGGTATTTGGTATGAAGTTTTATAAGCGTTGGCATATCTATATATTTTTATAGAGGTTATTTGGCCATGCAACCTTTATTCATAGTTCATTGACTTTTAATGTTTCCCAGAGTTTACATGTTAAGGTTTCCTTACTGTTTCAACAATGAGCAAAACCTAAAACTTGTAAAGATATTGTCCTCTTAATTTCAATAATTGGATTTTACTTTCATAATTACAAACAGGTAGAGATGTTTCCCTTATTCATGCATGTAAAAATCACTTTTTAGGAATCCAGATGATTATAAAAGTAGCGACCAAAATGTAGAAAAAGTTTTATAAATTTAAAATCATGTTACAGTTATGGTTTTATTTTCTGGGTTTTTTTTGGAATTAACTGAAGCTTTGAAGTTAGATTTAGTATTGGGTAAGAATGATGGTCCTTTATTTTGCACCAACATGTAAATATGTCTAAATGGTTTGAGGTTTATTGATGATATTTAATTGTAACTACCCTAGATTTGATGGATATTATCATGATGTAAAGGAAACAATATATCAAACAATCATACTTTTAAGGACCTTAATATACAAATTTAGTTTCATTTTTTTCTAATTGACTGTTGATTTGTCACACCTATTTTTTCTAATTGACTGTTGATTTGTCACACCTATTTTTTCTAATTGACTGTTGATTTGTCACACCTATTTTTTCTACAGTGATTTTTTTATTTTCAGTTTTATATTGGTGCCTTACTACTGTTGGTTGTCAACTTAAGCAGAAAATAATTGAGGTAAATATGTTTTAATTGAGATTGATATTTTCATAATTCATATAATTTTTCAGGTAACTTTGGTACTAAAAAAAGTGCTACACTTAAGGGCATACGATACAGTTTTGATCCCGTATCTAAAGTTTGATGAAAATTTCCATATAGGCTATTTTTTGCCTGATTAAATCAAATTTGTAATAAAAAGTATACCTTCATGTGCTACTTTTTGAGTAAAATGAGGTTGAAATTTTGTATTTTTGCTCAAAATTCAGATTTGTGGCCGTATTTTGTCTTTCGAAAGAAAGACATAACTTTTTTGTTTTAAAAGATAAACACAATTTGTTTTTTGGGGACAAAATGTCATTTTAAAAAATAGGGGCCATGCACTCGTTTTCAATTTAAATCAGTTTGAATGATAAAAATCAGTCGAAAAATGCATCTTTCCCCGATATGTCATAGTTTGACGTCGCAAAAATAACGTTTTACGTTAGCAACGTCATTATCTCCCCTGTAACTGTATCGTATGCCATTAAGTGAAAAGTTCAAAGTTATTCATCTACAAAGACAGTTTATCTTTGATAACATTTTCTTTCTTAAAGACAAAAATAGTCTGCTGCAGATCTGACATATTTCTATTTTACATGTTATATATTCATACTCTGAAACTAATTTGAGCAATACTAATTTTTTAGGAGCTGCAAGAATTCCTTATTTCAGTTGCCATTACCTTCAGATGTAAAGGTAACTATGGAATACCTTACACTGATAATAGATGTCGCCACAGTCTGCTCAGGGTCATGCAAGCGTTTAATGTAATGCCACATCCTACAGCATCATCATTACTGCATTATTCTCTATCAGTTCTCAGATGTACATCTCAGGACAGCAGTTTGTTGGTATGTATCAACAAGTTAAGGCTAACATTTCTAAAGCAACTACGTTTTTTCACCTTTTAAACTTTCAAAACTTCCAGAAGCTAGTATAACTGTATTGAAAACCTATAAAAAGTGCACCTCTATTTGCATGTTTGCCTGTAGCAAGGCATAATTTGCTTCTTTCATTTTTCCAGTGGCATTTCAAACTTCCCACACTATATTCTGTTCAACCTACTTTGCAGAATCTTCCTAGTGTATTACGTTCTCAATATTAATGAAATATTTGCCACTGGACATATAGCAAGCAACATTTTTGTTTAAGAGAGGCAAAAGATACCATAGGATATGAAAACTGAAAAGTTAATTACTAATTGGCAACAGCATGGCAAATCACTAAAAATAACCCCAAAACAACCACAGTATACACAACATAGAAAACTAATTACAAAGGAACTCCAATCCCAACAAAAAACAATGTAGGGGAAAGCAGAATTATAATTATTCCATTAAACTTTTAGCTTGATTCAAAAATTATTATGCAATAGAATTGAAATGTTTGTTATTTACCTTGCAGGTATCGTCATACAGCCTAGAATCTCTACAAGCCTGTGAAGCCCTTATACATGCCAGAGCTCCATCTTATAATGTACCAAAATCAGTGTCAAGGGAGGTTATTGAAGATAAAACTGACATTATCCAGCAAGATAAAGCTGCAGAAAGTAGCAGCATATATTTATCAGGACAAAAAACATCATCTTTATTTGAATCAGTCGGAGAAAAACACAATACAGACAATGGAGAGTCCAAAAAAATCTTTACTGATGAAAGTGAAACTACTGTTAAGGATATCTATGAGAGAAAACAAAAGCATGGGGGACACAGTGATTCTGACAATCAACAGTCTAAAATTATTGACCATACTTTTACTAAGTCAACAAATAATCAAGGTCAAATTAAAGCTAACCTTTCTAATGAGAGACAGTCTCCAATGGAGGAACAAGATGCTATCGTCATGGATACTGATGATGATGATACACCAGGAGGTTTCATGGAGTCAAGTGTCAACCAAAAAGATACTGAAGAATCATCAACACCTGAAATATTACTTAGGGAGAACAATTCAGAAGGAGTGAAAAAAGAGGAAGAAAAACACACATTGTCTGTAAGTAGCCTTGTATTTTTAAAAGGCATAAATGTCAGATTTTGGATTCCTGTATGTCCTTGATACAGTAACAAATATTTTTTTTGTCAGGTGAAAATTAAAAACATTACCTCTTCAACTGCATGAATGGTTAAAAATTATATCTATAACCGGTTGGAGACATAACCATCAAAAGTGTTTAAGATCAACCTGTGCTTCTATGAGTAAGCTAATGCTTCCATGAAAACAACAAAATCCAAATGCTGCGAATGAAAAATTGTCAGAAATTAATAAGACAATGTTTTTTTTTGTACTGTCGAGAGGATATTTTAGACAGAGAATTTTAATAACTGTTCAAAATTATCACCCAGTTTGTACAGATAATTTAATGTATGCACAAAAATAATTGGAATTCTGATTGATAGAATATCCAAACTGGACAGTCCAGTGTTGGAAATCTGAATAATTATTTCTGAATGTTTGATATTTGTTTTGTATTTTGTAGAATGAAGACCAGGAAAACATAGAAGATATGCTGTCAGCATTTGTAGATATAGATGAAGACCAATAAAAATCAACCATGATTCACCATCTTATTTATCTGTCACAAAACAATTGTCACACTATTAAAAAGCTGTTTGGCTTGATATCTTCAAAGGGCTAGATTTCCATATCCTTAAGTACATTTTATTAACCGGATTTTCCAGGAAAAAGTCGGTAATTGATTTGAGGATGTTGGGTGGGTGGTTGGTTGGGCAGGTGGCAGCCAAATGTTGTCCCTGCATTTACTCCTGAACTGTTCAACCAAAGCTTTTAAAGTTTTAATATGTTGCAACTGACAACAAAACGAAGGTCAAGTTCAATAATGACGATTTTGACTTTTACTGTTCAGGAGTTATAGTTCTTGAAAGATTGAAAATGGCGTTTCCAGTGGTGTCCCTGCATTTACTCATGAAACGTTCAACCAAAGCTTTTAAAATCTTACAGCTTTTACATTAATGCTAGCAAGACAATTCTTTGTTTGGCTTACTTGCTTTGTTTGTATCAATGTTTGCTCAAGCATGGCAATTAAGATGGGGGGGGCTTCAGCTTGTATACATCATACTTAAATTTTATTGGACGTTACGTTTGAGGTTAAGGACACTTAATTTTAAAACATCACATGACAAATATTTCACATGTTTCCTCACCTGTAAAAATACAATAATTGGTCAATGAAAGAAAAATATAAACTTTTCTTGAATGAGGATGAGAAACTGGACTTCCACAGTTTTGCGCCGAGTAAAAAAAAAGTTTATATTTTTATGACATTGACCTTATATTGTTTTTTTATAACATATCAATCTATTAGTTCAGTTATTTCCGTGTCTGCCCTTCCATTATGTAACTCAAGAAAAAAATCCAATAAATGGGTAACAATTGTATCGGAAAGAGAAAATCAAGTCCACCTTTTTTATGTTAGGGTGTGTTTGAGATGAATATTTTGTCTTGAAAACGTACAAAGAAAGGGTGTGTTTGAGATGAATATTTTGTCTTGAAAACGTACAAAGAAAGAGTATTTGATACATCATCTCGCTTCAGATTCTATCATTTTTATATAGCAAAGCTACAGGTTGACTTTATAACATAAAAAAATCACTGTACTAAAAGATGAGATATAGGGGTGAAGAGAAATACCTATCCAATGAATCACAAAATCAGAGTAGGTATGTTCAAATATCTATTTTACTAAAAGTACTTGACAACAGTCTTTAAGTTGGATGATGAAAATGCACATCTTCGAAAAAAAAAATAATATTGGCTTCCATTTCTACGATTTTGAAAATGAACTGCCTTAATGGGGAGATAATTTTGACGAAGTAGAATCCTGCCTGTATTGTATATTTACAGGTAAGGAAACATGTGAGAATATTTGTCATGTGATGTTTTAAAATTAAGTGTCCTCAACCTTAAACAAAACGTCCACTAAAATTTAAGTGTGATGTATACAAGCTGAAACCCCGCCTATCTTAATTGCCATGCTTGAGCAAACATTGATACAAACAAAGCTAGTAAGCCAAACAAAGATTTGTCTTGCTAGCTTTAATATAAAAGCTGTAATATGATGTTACTGTTGACAAAATGGAGGTCAAGTTTGATACTGACAATTTTAACTTTAACCGTTCAGGAGTTACAGTTCTTGTGATATTGAAAAATGCCAGGACACAAATAAATATTAATAAATCGGGTTTGCTGTCGCTCTGACAGCCTTTTGTTTTTGATGATTTTCAATTGCACAAAGAATAAAAAACAAATAATAAATAATTGGAAAGGGAAAACTAGACAATAAGGCATTGATACTCAGAAAAAAAAGCATCAGCAATACAAAATCAAGTTCAGCCTAGTTGATAGTCAGGAAAGATAAGGATATGCAGCTTCCCTGAGGGTCCTGTCATGGATGTAGTCTTCTTTAATCCACATGTATATTTATACACTGTTGCACCATTTGACAAACAGTTTTCATTCTTTTAAGGATTGTAGTTATGTTCAGTTGGCTATACTAAAACGTCGTTTTCTGCTTAAATACTAGATAGTCTTATCGCAACCCCAGACATATTGATGATAATTTGGTTTTCCATTCAATTCTGATTAGGTTTCTTGTATATATGAAATAGAAGATGTGGTATGATTGCCAATGAGACAACTCTCCACAAGAGACCAAATTAACAACTATAGGTCACTGTATATAAATGAAAATCTGTTATAATGGCATTCCCATAATTCTCAGAAGGTTCTAAACCAGAGGTTACATTTCTCTCCAGGCTCATCTGCTTCCTTCAAAATCAAAACTGACTGAAATAGCACTATAGTGCTGAAAGTGACGTTAAACACCAATCAATCGATCAGTCCAATGGAATACCAAGAGTAATAGAATTCATTTCAAATGTTGTAAACTGTGATGATAGTTGTACAGCAGTTTACTGTCAACGTGTTACTAGGTATATTTAAGAGTTTATTTTAATACAACACTGTGTCGATTCCAGGCCACTGCTGGTGGAGGTTTCCTCTCTGAGGGTATCACTAGCCCTGTAGTTGTAATGCAGTTTACTGTCAAAATGTTACCAGGTATATTTAATTAGTTTATTTAGAACACTGGGTCGATTCCAGGCCGCTGCTGGTGGAGGTTTCCTCTCTGAGGGTATCACTAGCCCTGTAGTTGTAATGCAGTTTACTGTCAAAATGTTACCAGGTATATTTAATTAGTTTATTTAGAACACTGGGTCGATTCCAGGCCACTGCTGGTGGAGGTTTCCTCTCTGAGGGTATCACTAGCCCTGTACTTGTAATGCAGTTTATTGTCAAAATGTTACCAGGTATATTTAATTAGTTTATTTAGAACACTGGGTCGATTCCAGGCCACTGCTGGTGGAGGTTTCCTCTCTGAGGGTATCACTAGCCCTGTAGTTGTAATGCAGTTTACTGTCAAAATGTTACCAGGTATATTTAATTAGTTTATTTAGAACACTGGGTCGATTCCAGGCCACTGCTGGTGGAGGTTTCCTCTCTGAGGGTATCACTAGCCCTGTAGTTGTAATGCAGTTTACTGTCAAAATGTTACCAGGTATATTTAATTAGTTTATTTAGAACACTGGGTCGATTCCAGGCCACTGCTGGTGGAGGTTTCCTCTCTGAGGGTATCACTAGCCCTGTAGTTGTAATGCAGTTTACTGTCAAAATGTTACCAGGTATATTTAATTAGTTTATTTAGAATACTGGGTCGATTCCAGGCCACTGCTGGTGGAGGTTTCCTCTCTGAGGGTATCACTAGCCCTGTAGTTGTTATGCAGTTTACTGTCAAAATGTTACCAGGTATATTTAATTAGTTTATTTAGAACACTAGGTCGATTCCAGGCCACTACTGGTGGAGGTTTCCTCTCTGAGGGTATCACTAGCCCTGTAGTTGTAATGCAGTTTACTGTCAAAATGTTACCAGGTATATTTAATTAGTTTATTTAAAACACTGGGTCGATTCCAGGCCACTGCTGGTGGAGGTTTCCTCTCTGAGGGTATCACTAGCCCTGTAGTTGTAATGCAGTTTACTGTCAAAATGTTACCAGGTATATTTAATTAGTTTATTTAGAACACTGGGTAGATTCCAGGCCACTGCTGGTGGAGGTTTCCTCTCTGAGGGTATCACTAGCCCTGTAGTTGTAATGCAGTTTACTGTCAAAATGTTACCAGGTATATTTAATTAGTTTATTTAGAACACTGGGTCGATTCCAGGCCACTGCTGGTGGAGGTTTCCTCTCTGAGGGTATCACTAGCCCTGTAGTTGTAATGCAGTTTACTGTCAAAATGTTACCAGGTATATTTAATTAGTTTATTTAGAACACTGGGTCGATTCCAGCCCACTGCTGGTGGAGGTTTCCTCTCTGAGGGTATCACTAGCCCTGCAGTTGTAATGCAGTTTACTGTCAAAATGTTACCAGGTATATTTAATTAGTTTATTTAGGACACTGGGTCGATTCCAGGCCACTGCTGGTGGAGGTTTCCTCTCTGAGGGTATCACTAGCCCTGTAGTTGTAATGCAGTTTACTGTCAAAATGTTACCAGGTATATTTAATTAGTTTATTTAGAACACTGGGTCGATTCCAGGCCACTGCTGGTGGAGGTTTCCTCTCTGAGGGTATCACTAGTCCTGTAGTTGTAATGCAGTTTACTGTCAAAATGTTACCAGGTATATTTAATTAGTTTATTTAGAACACTGGGTCGATTCCAGGCCACTGCTGGTGGAGGTTTCCTCTCTGAGGGTATCACTAGCCCTGTAGTTGTAATGCAGTTTACTGTCAAAATGTTACCAGGTATATTTAATTAGTTTATTTAGAACACTGGGTCGATTCCAGGCCACTGCTGGTGGAGGTTTCCTCTCTGAGGGTATCACTAGCCCTGTAGTTGTAATGCAGTTTACTGTCAAAATGTTACCAGGTATATTTAATTAGTTTATTTAGAACACTGGGTCAATTCCAGGCCACTGCTGGTGAAGGTTTCCTCTGCGGGTATCCCCAACCAAGCCCTGTGTTGACAGGAGCTATAATTGGTATGGTCACATTTTTATATTACTGGTCACAAAAATTGAATTTTTTAAAATAATTAGGTTTTTCTTCACCAGAAATAGATGCCTGTATTTGAAAAAAAACTGACGAAGTTCAGATCCTTAATGCCCTTCAATTTTGACTTTATTTTGCTTTTTTTATTTACTCGAGCATCACTGAGTTGTCTGTTCAGACTCTTGTATAAACACAAGAGCATGGTGTACAAAATTATAAGTCAATATCTTCTAATTTTTTTACTCTTGTTACATGAAAGTGAAGCCCAAGTCAATGGTGATATATGTGTTGTTAGTTTTATAGTTTGTTACCCTGATTTTGTTTTTTGTCCATGGATTTATGAGTTTTGAACAGCGGTATACTACTGTTGCCTTTATTTGTTAGTGTTTCGTCTGTTTGATAATATTCAGTTTGTTTTGTATGTTTCTGATCTTAATGACTAGGGTGTTTATAGGTAGCCAGTGTTTGTTTGTCTCTGCTTACAAGTTTTCATTTTGTTTTTTATTTCAATACCATTCTATTATTTTGTAGTCCTTAACTGACAATGTGTATACCCTGTATGTGTTTTGGGCCAACAGTTATAAATGGTAGAGAGAAACTAATCAGAACAAAATGATCGTCAATAAAAGATCAACAAAATAGAGATTTTTGTTATGAATTCGATTCTTGTCTACAGTGTTGGAGAGAAATAAAGCTAAATCACAAAAAGTACTGAACTCTGAGGAAACTTCAAAACGGAATGTCCCTAATCATTGTTGAAAATAAACCTAGGTGAGAGGCACATCCCTTAAGAGCCTCTAGTTTCTGATAATGCTTGTTATTCCCCACCTACGATAGTAGAGGGGCAATATGTTTTCTGGTCTGTGCTCCGTTCGTTCGTCCGTCCGTCTGTGCGTCCGTTCAGGTTAACGTTTTTGGTCAAGGTAGTTTTTGATGAAGCTGAAGTCCAATCAACTTGGAACATGGATAGTGCGAGTGGGGCATCCGTGTACTCTGGACACATTCTTGTTTTATGTATGTATTGGTTAATTCTTTTCCGAATATTCCAAAATGACTGGCTAATTCAAATAATGTTTTTGCAATGTTTAGGTGCATCAGTATGTTAAGTTAAAATATGATTCTATATAAAGTTTGTAATGTTGAGAAAGTCATAAAATTTACAAAATGATGGAATATATCTAATGTGACTATAGCCATTAGTTTCATTGTAATCTAATAAGTTACCAAAATGCCAGAAGTATCGTTAGGACCAGGGAACACTTATTTTTTAAATACATTTTTTCTTAAAATGCCCTTGTCCTGTACCAAGTCAGGAAAATTGCAGTTTTCATCTTATAGTTCGTTTTGTGTGTGTTGTATTGTCGTTCGTTTTTGTTGCACTTCAGTGTTTCTGTTGTTTCGTTGTTTTCTTCTTATATTAGATGTGTTTTCCTTGGTTTTAGTTTGTAACCCGGATTTGTTTTCTCTAAATCGATTTATGATTATTTTCGAACAGCGGTATACTACTGTTGCCTTCATTTATTCATCAGTGTGGCTAACAAATGTTAAAAGAAGTGTACCCAATATCGGTAGTACGACCAATATACTATAATTACTATTTCATTATTCTAAAGCAGTCCTTAATGAAAAGAAAACAAAATGATATAGGCAGAGTCAACCCAATGTCGTCAAAAATCTAGACGTGTACAGCTGTCTATACAATACAGCAACTTCTAAACTGTTCTAAGACATTTAAGGGCTGAATGTTTTACCATCTGGTATTAACATTTAATTCCCCAAAACATTTTGATATAGCAGAAAAGACAATTACTAACGATGGTCTGAAGGTCAACACACTTGTTCCTCACTGACATGGTTGAGTGAGTAAATGTTCTGTCTATTTAATTATTGTAAGGTGAACATTTTGGAGTCGTATTTTTTCTACGACTGTAACTGTATATTTTGTAAGGTGTATATGATGATTTGATCGATCAATGTAAACTTTTTTTTATACACGCAGTATTAGGGGCATGCGGAATTGACTTTGTTTTTGTTGTCTTTTGTTTTGCAACTAATTTTTATTTATTTAATGTGTAACTGCTCTTATCCATACCCTATTACTATAACATCTTATTATATTTGATGTCCTCTCGTCTTATTTTCCACTTGGATGTAGTAAAATTTTTGTAAGTGTAATTATTCCTCCAGATATTTATAAAGGTGTGTTCACTCTGATTGATCGCATTTCATTAATGATAAAATTTCAAATATACTGTTCCAAACAGATTAACGTTTAACGCATGATTGCAAGATTTTTGTCTGCTACTGAAAGGCACTTGTTTAAACCACTCAGTACATTCACACTACATCCTTTTATTTTTCTATAATTCCAAGGACGTAATACATATACGTCCTAAGTAATACCAAGAAGGCTAGTTTTCCTGCCACCAAGCAGTTCAATAGGAAATCTAAATTATTTGTTAAAGCAGAATATGGGTTTTTTATGTTTGATCAGTCAAATTTTAATTAGTATCGGATTACACAAACTTTCCATTTGTGTTAATAAAAAATTAAAAAAAGACGTTGACAGTCAACTGTGAACCACCATGGTTGTCTTAAGTAGAAAAAGGTGTAATAACGATAGGGTTAATATGTTGAAAATCAGTCGAACAAATTTAATAGCCTTTTTCTTTTAATGTTGGTTTTAAAAATAGTATGGGGCATTTTCGGGAATTAGCACATCGTTTTCTCTCCCTTTTCAGACTGCCTGATATTTAATCAATTGTCGATATACTATTACTAGTAACTATAAAGGATAAGTCTAATCGGGGATATTTTCGGCGTTAATAAATCAAATCATTACGAATAAAAGAGCAGACGGATTATATATTTTACATTGAATTTTTCAATCACCGGTTTGCATGTAAAACATTACATTATTAGAAAAAACACCCACATAATTGAGATATTGTTTAATAATTTACTAGTGGTTTGCCAATGATCAGTATTTTACTGATTATTGACAGTAAGACTTTTTACTGAGACATATAAAGAAGACGTTTAAGATGAAACGGTCACTTTGTAATACTATGGATTCATTATTATTCGTTGAATACGTGGGTATAAGTTAACCACGAATTCAAATGTTTAACGAATGATATATTTTCAATTGGCTTTGTACACAGAGATTGGCAAAACCACGAAATGAAATATCCACAAATATGCAAGTTTTCAGCAATCCACGAAAATTGATACCCACGAGAATAAATAGAAACCACAGTACAGTATGTGTAAAGTAAATATCAGATAGAACACATCATCTCAATTCTAACCACATTTCAACATACCATGGAGACCACTCTTTCATATTCTCCTCCCAGAATACTTCATAATCCACCCCAATCCGTTGGTCGTTTGTTGACTGAATAAGTACGCCGTTTGGATTGCAGTAGCCACAATTCCCTGCGTACCCAAACCACCATCCACTGCCATGTATTTGTGCGCATTTTAGAGAATTGTCCTTGTCATATGTAGAAAAGATGCCACTTTCAACGTATGAAAGACAGTTTCCTAATGTAGGTAGACCAGATAGTGTCGTCGTAGAATCAGAATCAAGTCCAAAAGAGAATTGTGATGCCTCGTCATTGAGTACAAACCCTTCATATTCCTGTTGATAAACTTGACTTTTATCTTGGTTTCCCATTTCAAACACAAGTGTATAAAACCCACTGCTTGTGATGTAATGTGTACGAACATTTCCCAGCCAGAAATCCTTGGCTGTAGTAAACATATCTCCAAACCCATCCCTGTAGTTATCCCAGGTTTGATTAAATCCAAAACCAGGGTTGTAATGGCGCTGAATGTATGTTCTTGCCCTGAGTTGTGTAAGGGAACAGTACACGGGGATGGGTGTAGGAGAGGCTGAGGGTTTTGTATAAAGTATACCATCATTTCCGTCATAATATGGAAACGTCTTCCCATTGGTACAATCTAAAATATATAATCATAGTAGATACACACAATCTGATGATACTTTACAAAAAACTTCGTTATGACTATATCGAGACTACACTTGTTAAAAATCAATGTTTAGATATGAAACATGTGACCGGGTTTAGTTCATTGAAAGTTTTGGAACAAATGTAATCTGATTTTTATCACTTTTGGGACAACTCAGGAAAGGAGCCATATATTGGCATCCGATTTAAATTCGATGGTCTCGTTGGCATTTTCTTGAGAACTCAACTTAAATGAGCAATACCATCATAGTTTATTCAAGTTGAGTTACTTTAATGTGCAAAAGCGTGTGAAACAATACTTTGATAATACTGAATTAAGTATTCTATCTTACAATTGCGAAATTCCAAGAGGCGATACTGTTACATGATATTTTAGATTTGTCAAAGATCAAATTGTTATTAATCATCCAGTGTCTCTTGTCAAATTTACTGGAAAGAATGTCGTTACGCAATTGGTGAAAAAAACGTTATACCAAAATTGATTTACACAAATATTTCAAGGGTATTATAATAATATAAAACAAATAAATCAATGTGGTAAAAAGTAAAATCACAAAAATACTGAACTCCGAGGAAATTTCAAAACGGAAAGTCCCTAATGAAATGGCAAAATCTTCAGCTCAAACACACTTAAGGAACGAATAACAACTAACATATTCCTGACTTGGTACAGACATTTTCTTATGTAAATATTTATTTCATAGAATTAAGAGATTCCATGTCTTCATACAAGCTTAACCGACCAGATAATAACGTAAAATTCAGAAGGAACCAATAGGTCCACTTATGTGATGTAGTTGTGTGTAAAGACCAGTTTTTGCAAATCATAATTCTTGGTCAGATTTGTTATAAGCTTTGCTGATTCAGATTGCATTATACAAGTAATTCATTGATGTAACACATTTTAATGAATCTATGGTAAACTCACCTGAAATTAACGTTTCACAGTTGGTACCTGCATAACCATCTAGACATATACATGTATTGTTTTGATCTAACCGCCCGCCATTTATACAGGTGCCCTCATCATCCTGTTCAAATCAAAGTAGCAACGTTTCATTCTTAACATATGTTTAATAAAAAAACTTTAAACAACATGTATATTTATTGTTCTCTTTCCATGAAATAACTTTATTGTTATTTATTGTGAACGGACAAGGTGGCTATTACATTATCGTTTGATTTTAATAGGCTTAATTAGTATACTTAAATAACAAATTTAACGAACGTATTGAAATAAATTATTTAAGTATACTTGTAATTAGCAGTTAAATGTGCAACTTTTAATATAAGTTTTAAATACAAATCAGACAAACTATTGTTACCTTAGAGTATAAAACTGCGCCGATTTCCTCTTCACAAATGATACAAAATGAATTCCATCCTCTGTAACAGAGTCTGCATTCTCCGTTAGAACCGTAACTAAAGCTCCAACACTTACTGTTAGATGTACATTTCTGAGCACATTGAATCTTAGAATCTGTGTTTAGAAGTAAAAACGTACTGTTAAGGTTAACAACCCTATTTGCCGTTGCGAAGTTGAATATTGTAATGGTAATTTCCTCAGCTAAAACAACAACGACAAAACTACACAGTAAATGTAAAGTTGTTACCATTTTCTTTCGTCTTCAAAAGTATAGTACATCTTAATCGGATCCACCATATACACACTACGATAGAAAGGTTATCGCAATGAGACTATTGATATATAAATTAATCAAATAGAATTATTCTATAAGATTTTAATGGTATTCAAAAGTAAGAAAGTATGCTGTTCAGATCGAAACAATCTTTAAAATCTAATCGAATTAAAGCAAAACTATGATCATTGTTTGTGAACAGATGCTGTCATTTAGCGTTTTCGTGTTTTTCCTGAATTTCTGTCTTTTCTATGTTAAACTCAATGCATTACTATTTTATTATTTAAACTGAAAAATGCTATGAAATGGAAATGATTATCATATTTTTGTTTGTTGATACTTAGTCAGTTATGATTAATTTTTAGTGGCCACAAGATCCATAAAGTGTGTGAAACTAATGTACATTACTTATTAATTGACACTATGAAATCAATGTATTGAAGTTACAGTTGTATTTTACTGTCTATTTTAAGTTACATATATCCAATGAGCCTTGGGAATATTATTCAACAAGGGGGAAGTCTCTTCAACCTGACAACACGAAATGTTCGACTATGTCAACTAACGGTACAAAGAGAAAGCAACTGCCATATTTTATAACACCATATTGACAATATTGCGAGCCACCAAATCAGACATAAATGGGATCCAACAGCCAACATTGTGCAAACTTAAACAATCCAAACAACGTACAATCAAATATAACAAAGATGCCAACTACTTAAAGGAAACACTGCAAAGTTCATGAGATGGTACAGAACGTCAACTCATATAATCTGTTACTCAAGATGATCATGTATTATTAGTAAAGTTTGACACTGAATATCTATTTATTAGGGCTCAGAATTTTGCAATGAATTTTTTTAGAACGTTGATGATTGACTGTTTTGCTCAGACACCGATGTGTTCGAATATCGTATGAGTTAAAAAATGTATACTCCATACGTATGTGAAGATTATTGCATATAACGAGCTTATCAGTCTCTGAAAGTATCAACATATTCCTATTTACTCGATATCCTAATCCTATTTGATAGAGTGAGTTTTGATGACAATAGATAAACATGATGCATTTTGTACTCACCTTTTGCATGAATACTTTAATATCATGAAATGTACTACAATGTGATGTATACGTTTAGAGTAAATATATATGTGTGGATCTCAGGACATGATACTTCAATATGAAACAGAAAGTTCAATATGCTTTATAAATTGCGAAGAGTTAGTGAACTTATTTGTAAAGGAAACCCCTTTGTCTATCAACATTTTCAGAAAAGTACTTCTGTTGAATTATTGTCTTAACTGCGAGTTTTCTTGTTATAATTTCGGCCACTGCACAGCGAAAGTACAATAGAAAAACACGATGAAAGAGAATAAATTGAGTTAAGCTAATAGCTACTGATTTTTAGAACTTGTTTTTATGTTGTGTTGTAATACCACTGTTCCAGGTTAAGGAAGGACTAAGCACTCATACTAGACATGTTTAACCACATCACATTATGTATATATGCGCCTGTCTAAATGGAAGAACCTGTAGTTCAGTGGTTGTTGTTGGTTCATGTCTATCATATATGTTTTTCGTAAAGTTTTCCTTGTACAGTAGGAGTTGTTAATTTTCCAGGAAGTGACTGCACTGTAGATTCGATACTTGCGTACTAGCGACAACTCAACATTGTTAAGCTGCAGATCAAATGTAAGTTTTTGAGTTTCATAGAAATCAATACCAGTTTGACGAAAAGTTTCGTTATGCAATGAGTGTTTTAAATTTCAAACTATAACAATTGATAAACTGGAAATGAGTAAAAATAGCAAAAGTACCGAACTTGAAAGAAAATTGAAAACGAAAACTCCTTTAAATGTCAAAATCAAGAGGTGAAACACTTAAAACGAATGTAAGTGCCTACACGGCTGATGTAAATACTGTTAACTTGCAACAAATTAATATTTTAAAGCTTCAGACTAAATATATAGTCGTTCACTTCCACTAAAGCTTAGATATTTGACGAAAGAGTTTTTTACCCAAAGTGTTTCGGACGGACAGATAGATAGGAGTGGTTTTTAAACTAGCAGATGAAAATACAAAAAAATTACAGAATGACTGGGTACTAATTGAAGAGTGTCCATTTTCGTCCTTTCTACCAAAATAAAAGTTAGATAACAAAAGAAAACAAATTTAAAGGAAAATTAAAATCGGAAGTCACATTATTTGGTTTGAAAATTAAATTGTGAATCAGCGACGATTTTTGAATATTTTTGTCAAATAAACTGAGGAAAGAATTGTTTCTGTCTTAAACATATTGAAGATAGAAAATTGAAAAATTAATACCCGAATTGAACACAACATACGATAACTAACAAATGAAGTAAATGTTTCAGTAAATTATATTTCGCATTGTAATCAAGGAAACAAATATTATTTATATACATAGGTCTATTTTTGTTGCCTTAAATCAAATTTGGTTGAAACTTGATATCGTCCGGGTTGACTCTTCAAACGAATGACTTGGTCCTCAGTGCTCTTCAACTTCGTACTTCATTTGGCCTTTTAAACATTTTTTGATTCGAGCGTCACTGATAAGTCTTTTGTAGACGAAACGCGCGTCTGGCGTAAGTGTAAAATTTTATTTCTGGTATCTATGATGAATCTATTTACAACCTCTGGGTCGATGTCACTGCTGGTGGAGATTTATATCCCCGAAGGTAACATCAGCCCAGTAGTCAGCACTTCTGTGTTGACTTGATTTTACATTGATATGTTCATAATAATAAATTAACTGTTAACAAAACTTTAAATGTTTGAAATACTAAGGCTTTTCTATCCCAGGAATAGATTACCTTAGCTGTATTTGGCAAAACTTTTTGGAAATTTTGGTCCTCAATGCCCTTCAACTTTTTACTTTATTTGACCTTTTAAACAATTTTTTGGTTCGAGCATCACTGATGAGTCTTTTGTAGACAAAACGCGCGTCTGGCGGAAGTTCTAATTTTTTTTCCTGGTATCTATGATGAGTTTATTTATCTTTCTCAAAGAAAATAACTCTGTTATTTTGCTTATGTTTATTGCAACAACGATATAAAGGCAAATATGTTATACATAGAAATATATTTTAAAAATATATAGTGCATTTAAAAAAAACCTCACTAAAAATACACATACAAGAAACGAAAAATACATTTTTTTATCGGTCTTCGGTATTTACATAAAGTATAAAAAAAAATATGGATACTAGGAGTTCCTCTTGAAACCAAGTCTTGTCAATTCATCATCACTTCTGAAAAACATAATTGTGAACAGAATCGTAATAATAATGTCAAATCCACTTTGTAAATCATATTGTTATAATAACGATTGAATTTAGTTCTTATGATTTAAACAAATTTAAAGCATTATAAGGTATAGATAAATCCCACAAAACATAATTTGAATATAACTACAAAATCTCTTCCGATCATTTGAGAAGTTGATTTTTCTATTTAATTTTGGTCTTTTTGATTAATTGATTGTTATCTTGGCTTGTACATACTTGTCAGGCCCACATACTTCTATGATGATGGCACTAGACTTACCTTGACTTGCACACAATTGTCAGGACCGCATACTTCTATGATGGTGGCGCCAGACAGTGCTTTGGATTCGTAAGTCTTTATGACCTCATTACCTAAATGCAAGTGTATGATTAGTGATATGTCCATGTCATTTCAAAAAACACTTACAAAGAGTCGTATGTCATTTTTGTCGTGTGAAGTTGAGCAAGCAATGCTCATCCATGATACACCATCTACAATTTCTGAGATAGTCAGATATGTTGCATCCCTCATTATTTCCACCTATCCGGCTAAAGAAAATATTCCGTTTAAACATTTTGCTTTTCTAACAAAACATGATGTTTGTAATAAAAAAGATAAGAAGATGTTGTAAGATGGTCAATAAGTCAGCTCTCCACAACAGACCAAACGACACAAAATTCATCAACTGATGGCTACCGTACGGTCTTCAACAATGGGTTAAACCGAAACCACAAAGTCAGCTATAAAAGTCCTTTTAATAAGAAAGAAAAACAATTCGAGCAAAGAAAATGCGGCTTACAATCATAGAATTTTTTTTGCTGTGCTTATCACATTGTTATGTGGTAAATCCTTTTTATAATTAATTAAAAGTAAAATGACCAGTATTTTACCCACTGCAAATTCATGTGCTTGTCCAAGTCTAAAAACGCTGTCAGTTTGTCATTGAATTATCTTTTTTTTTATTTTCGTTGTTTATTTTTATTGGTATTGATTACATATTTCAAATAAACTGACCAATTATATCACACTTTTCTGTACTCGAGGTGATGAAGAACATATAAAAGTAATGAATGCTCTATCATCTAGATGTTACAGGGGTTTGCTTTAGAAAGGGTCTTTCTTATTACCCATTCCCTAGTCCTTTTATTTGCATATATATAAATAGCTGCGGTCTGATTTTGTGTCTACATTAGTATTAAGATAACTTGATGGTTGAACACGTAATAGTTATAAAAGGAAGTGAAACCTACGTTGTTTGGCATACACAAAGGTCTTTATTGAAGATTTAGAGTATTTGAAGCAAATAAACTGAGATAGAAGTGTTTGAGAACGTAAGAAATCTTTAGTGATGCTTGCAATTTGAAAATTAAGATTTGTAGACACTGTACTGTTTGTTGTTATTCATGTTTGGTTTTTAGCTTGAACTTACTTGGTTCATTAACTTCCCACAGTTTGATAGGTACAGCTTTGTGTCGTGCAACTAAGGCAACTCTCTTGATATCTACAGCAATACACATTTGTGTGGACAGAATCTGTTGAAATGAAATTTATATATGATTTTTACTATTTAAAGTGTAACTAGAACAATCAAAATCATGTTGATATTATACATAAATGAGTTCTAGATATCTTTTGAGAAATAATTGAATAAATTATATATATATTGTGGCTACGCTAACGAATCGTCAATCCGTTCATTACCTACACATGTTTAAGGACCGTCTAGAAATTATGCATGAACATTTACGAATGGTTGGTAAACAGTTTGCAATTTAATAAGATTGAAACGAAAGTTTTTCATAAATGAAGACTTATTACCGTGTCAAAGTATAAGTTGATTGAACGAAAGCCTTTTTCCACTTTTTTATATTGTCCTCCGGTATTGGTAGTATCGATTGTTTCTAAGTCAGCTTCAGTCCCAGACGGCAAAGTTATTTCAAGTATTCCCATAGTACTCTGTCCTACCTTCAACCACCTGTGAACATTAATTATTTTTCTATTTGAGCAATATGAAAGTAATCAGTAATTCTATGTTGGCATATCATTGATATGGATAATATTATGAAATAGCTGTTCACAAAATTATGAATTTTCAAAATACTAAGGATTCTCTACCTCAGGAATAGAGTACCTTAACTTTATATGTTCATTACATTTTTCATTGAAACAATACTTAAAAGTTTGTTGAAGACGTAAAACGCGTCTGGCGTACAAAATCATGGTTTCTGTGGTAAATTCATATATATGTAGAGTAGTAAGTGATGTTTTACTTAAATAAGTAAGTATTTGAAAACGTTATCATAATAAACGTTTAACTTATGTTGGTAGGGAAACGACATTCATACAAAAGACAAAAAATGTATTACCTGAAGCAAGCTTTGAGTTTGAAGCCTTTTGTTGAATCATTAAGTATCGATGTTGTCAAGTAGAATGCAGGGTCTCTTAATTGTTCATTTACATTGAATGAAACTACAGCCTGCAGATATAAGAGATTATTTTGTAGGTTGCATTAACGAATAATTTTAGTTATATATAGGTTTCAACATCTACGAGTGAAAATAAAAGATATTGACATTATAATAACTAGCAGATATTGAGACGAAACACGAAATAATTAGCTATATGAGCAACAAGACGGGTGCCACAGTAGAGCACCTGAGATCACCCCTAGTTTTTGGTGGGGTTCGTGTTGCTTATTCTTTAGTTTTTCTATGTTGTGTTGTGTACTATTGTTTTTCTGTTTGTCTTTTTCATTTTTAGCCATGGCGTTGTCAATATAAAAAAGAAGATGAGGTATGATTGACAATGAGACACATATCCACAAGAGACCAAAATGACACAGACAACAATAAGAAAAACTAATACCGCATAGTCAGTTATAAAAGGCCCGAATATGACAATGTGAAACAATTCAAACGAGAAACTAACGTCCTTATTTATATAAAAAATGAACGAAAAACAAATATGTAACACATAAAGAAACGAGCACCACTGAATTACAGGCTCTTACATAAATAATGTTGCGGGGTACAACATAAGAAAAAACTATAAAGAATCAGTTGAAAAAGGCTTAACTCATCAGATGGACAAAAATACAAGTGTACATCCCGACAACAAAAAGACACTAGGAACAGATCTGAGAGTACTCGCAGTTATCTGACAGCTAGTTCAAAGCCACTAACAACTAATCAAATAATCATGCCTCTAAGACTAAACAGTTATTTCATTTTATTTTCGTTTTATGAGTTTGACTGTCCCTCTAGCTGGTATCTTTCGTCCCTCTTCTGTACAAATATAAAAGGCACATACTACATGCGATCTTACAAAACAATTTAAATTGAAGCATTTATCCCTTTACACACAATCTATCACAAACTATTAACATTAACTGGCATACTAACTCCTACCATACACAATACTTTAATATTATTATTTTTTAAAATTCATTTATGAATTATGAACACCAGTAACTATTTTTGCCTTTATTTACCTCCAACATACACAATCCCGTACAATTTACCTTTATCATACACAATCCTGTTCAATTTACCTCCATCATACACAATCCTGTACAATTGACCCAAACTAGCACACTTACCTCTACCATACACCATCCGCTGCCACTAGCAGTCACTGTTACACTTTTCACAGTGTTGGGAATCTGAAAAAGAAAAAGGAATAAGATAAACATAATTACCTAACTAATTAGACACTAACAGGGGTGGACAGCTAATACAGAATTGACCAGAGGAGGGTAAGCCATTTTATGCTTTTCATGCTTAGATACTTTCTCAATTTGTTCTTTGTTTCAAAAAGCACTGACCAAATTTTATATTATTTTGGGTTGCCTGTCCAATTTTGTCAATATTTAACTAAAACCAACTGATATACACGTGGGAGTTGTTGCCAGCTATAAAACAAAGTTTTACCTACTATTGTCGTCATAAATAAACTCATCATAGATACCAGGATTTAAATTTTATGCCAGACGCACGTTTTGTCTTCAAAAGGCTCAACAGTGAATCTCGAATCACAAAATATTGAAAGGATCAAATAAAGAACAAAGTTGAAGAGCATTGAGGACCAAAAAATTCTAAAACATTTTGCTAAATACAACTAAGGTGATCTATTCCAGAGTTAGAATAGCCATAGTATTTCAAATTGTTAACAGTTAATTTTTAATTATAAACATATCAATGATAACTCAAGTCAACCCAGAAGTGCTGACTACTGGGCTAGTGACACCCTCCGGGAATTATAACTCCACCAGCAGTGGCATCGAATCAGTGGTTGTAAATGAACTCATCATAGATACAAGGATTGCAATTTTATATTTACGCCAGACGCGCGTTACGTCTACAAAAGACTCATCAGTGACGAAATTAAGAATATGGTACTTGTTACCATTTGTTCTGTTAGTTGATAAATTAGATTCTAAGCCCGGTATGAGTTTACGTAGGGATTCATTGGTTTTTATAATTGTTTCTATATATGTTGCATTGTCGTTTGTTTTTTGTTGCACTTATTCTGTTGTTTTGTTGTTTTCCTATTATAGTTGATGTGTTTTCCTCTGTTTTAGTTTGTAACCCGGATATGTTTTCTATCAATCGATTTATGACTTTTGAACAGCGATATACTTCTGTTGCCTTTATTTTCCATCTGAGTACAATGCATAGAACAGGGAGCTCATACATCATCTTCTTATTTTTAATCAGATATCTAAGAATTTGTATGCGAATTTTTTTTTATTGAAATTACCATTTGATAATTTTTCACGGAATTAAAATTAAAAATTATGAATACCAACTAATTCAAGCAAAACTGACCATTGGCAGTTTGTCGGTTGCCTTAAAACCATATAATCCTTCAATCTGTTAAACTTTGCAGAAGTATGGCTTTGAAAACATTTGTATAAACACATGAATGAACATTATAAACACATGAATGAACATTCGTATAAACACATGAATGAATATTTGTACACAACAAAAAAATCCATTATAACTTACATCTTTATTCTGTAACACCAGAGCATTTTGGTTGTTCACATTGAACTTGGCACCTGCAGGCCAGGTCCCACCTTTTGTATTTACAGTCATTTGAAAATTAGGGGCGTAAAGCTTTCCTCCAAGTCCTGACAATGCCTGGACGGCTATCACTGTATCCTGTAAGACATACAGAATTATAATAATGCACCACTTTTGAACAAATGATATACACAAGTTTTTTTTGTAAACTGTTGTTTGTCTTCTCGTTTTTCTCTCGTTAATTTGCCATTTGGTTGTCAGTATGTTGTAAATTGACCAAAGGTAATGATAAATGGTATAATAAAATTATATATTACTTCAATAAATATTACGCTAAGTACATTTGTTATTCATTTTAAATCATGACAAGTCTAAAGAAAATGAGCATAAAAATGAAGAAACAAAAATAACAGCTACAATACCTTTTAGTTTAATTTAAACATATTTATTTATAGTGGATTGGGAAACATGTTTTGCAACTTATATTAATCCCTTTCCACTTTACGGGTGCGAGTGCTGCCTTGTAGCGGCATTAGCCTGCTCTTTTTTGAAATCTACAAGAGTGTCTTTAACGTGCAAGAGATGTGGCTCTCTCTTAACACGGGTAAGTCATTTATAGTCCCCTTCCGACGGACTATCATCGTTTCCTCAATACTATACTCGCAAATGGTAATTCCTTTTGCATCTGTAGGTGAATTACTAAGGCTTTTCTACCTCAGGCATAGATCACCTTAGCTGTATTTGGCAAAACTTTTAGGAATTTTGATTCTCAATGCTCTTCAATAAAAGAGGGAGGTTTGGCATGCCACCAAACCAGGTTCAACCTACCATTTTTTCCTTTAAAAATGTCCTGTACCAAGTCAGGAATATGGCCATTGTTATATTATAGTTCGTTTCTGTGTGTGTTACATTTTAACGTTGTGTTTCCGTTGTGTCGTTTGTTTTCTCTTATTTTTGAGTGTGAATTCACATACTAAAGACGTGTCACGGTTCTTATCTATCCCAAATTCGTGTATTTGGTTTCGATGTTATATTTGTTATTCTCAAAGGATTTTGTCTAATGCTTAGTCCGGTTCTGTGTTTGTGTATGTGTGTGTGTGTTACATTTTAATGTTGTGTCGTTGTTCTCTTATATTTAATGTGTTTCCCTCAGTTTTAGTTTGTTATCCCGATTTTGTTTTTTGTCCATGGATTTATGAGTTTTGAACAGCGGTATACTACTGTTGCCTTTATTCAACTTCGTACTTTATTTGGCCTTTTTAACTTTTTTGGATTCGAGCGTCACTGATGAGTCTTTTGTAAACGAAACGCGCGTCTGGCGTATATACTAAATTTAGTCCTGGTATCTATGATGAGTTTATTGATATATTTGCATAAGTATGATTATATCACAATAGATTACCTGTGTAGAAATAAATCCACCACTTGGATTTCTTTGTCTAGCCAACCATTTTAACACACGAATGCCATTAGTTGTATCATCCCTCAGGTTGTAACCTAACAGTACGTATGACGTAAGTTCTACATCTAAAGCTCTGACGTTATTACGTGGTGACCTCCATGATTTCCAAGGTTGTATCCTATCTGATTGGGTGTCAGGTAATATCCAATATTTTTCACCATCTTAAAATTAATAAATAATGTATAAATAATAAGGTAACTCCATTAATTATACATATGAAAGAATTATAAAAAATATAGACATATTCACAATATCTGACAAACTTGATACTCAACCTTTTACCTTTTCACTTTACTTGTTTTGTCGATTACTTCCAGCGATTAGAAATGTTCTGTTAAATCACTGTTGGTTTGGTATTTTACACCCTGTTCACCCAAAGTCAGAGTGACTTGTTATAAGTCTCTACAAATTGTATGTATACGGTGTCGAATACAATTTGAGTTTGGATAATACATATTCTACTAGGTTTGTAAAAGATAGATGAAACTTTGCAACATCTTTCGAAGATACCGCTGATGTAATTTTTAACGGCAAACGTTCTCTTTCTATCTGAAGTTATACTTTTCATGTGGCTTTTTGGCTATTCACTTCATCGACCGACTTTTCAAATCCTATATATTGGATTGATTTTAATTTGCTTTCTTTTCTGAAATTGATTGTAACGGTGACAATTTGACTTTAATCAAACAACAGTCAGCACAATCATAAACATAATTATATCTCAAAAAAGTATTTAGATACTTCAGTTATTTCAATTTGTCCTAAATGATGTGGCTTTAAGCAATTTTTTGGTCTTCAAACGGACTTAATAAAAGAGTTAAATCAATAACATTAGTCAGCTATTAAAGACACAAAATGAACAGATATAAAACTATTAAAACAAATAAAATTCAACGTCATAATTTATGACAAGACAATACACTTAGAACAAACACAAGAGACACCCATCAATGACAACCACAGAATTACAGAAGTTCACATTGTCATTATGTAATAAACAGAATTTGTTAAGAATGTGAAAGCAATATAAACAATATCTACATTGCTTAATTATTTTAAAAATAACATACACAAATAGAGGAATGAGAATGTTTCAAGTATTTGAACATTTATATCAACATCCTAATTTTCATGAAAATTTAAATACGTTTAAAAACCAACACATTAGGATATTGCAATGAATTACAGTTCATAAAACTGTACAATATAATACTCATTACCAGTGGTGTTTGATTTCTTCTCAATTTCTCTTAGAATGGCATCAGTTGAAGAATGCTTAACCAATGACAAGGCGTAAAATGATATAGCAAGTTCGTACAAGTTATCCATTGACACAGGTGCTCCCTTTGCAGTATAATCTGTTGCTTTCTGGATAGCAGTAGTAACTTGTTGCTTAATCTGAAATCCCAATGAATGATTAGTCGTATAAATTTATTAAAATATTTTTCTTTCTTTCTTTTTGTATATTTTCTTCTCCAACAACTTGAAATATCCTAGAAACAAATTAGTCATCTTTGGTCGAAATCAGATCACTTACCCTTATTTAAAATTATCCAATGTACTAGACAAACATACATAGAAGTACATCCTATAATATATATATATATATTTATTTATGATATTAAAATAACGAGGCCAAATGTGTTAGCCGGCAAGGGGTGAACACGACGAATGAAATAATTCACCTTTATTTATGATGAATATAGGACAATGGTGTTGATTAAATAAATACACTATTTCAGGCATCTTTGTTTTTCCCCATTATAAACATTACCAATAATAACTAATTTCCGGGTCGAATCCGATACCGATACGAATAGTATGTTGCCTGTTACATGTGTTACCTATTATATAATTTGTACCTTCCACATCTGTCAGGCGCACCACCAACCTGTGTATTTGAGATTAACTATAGCCACTGGTCATAATCACACCTAAATTTCCATATAATTGATATTACCAAAAATTAATAAGTAACAGGTCGACGGGTTCAAACAGAACAATTTTGAAAGCAGAAAAACACGTGCATCTTATAATCAGCATGACTTTATCAGATTACAACACAAATTCTAAAAATTCAGGGTAAAAATAGGGTTTATACATAATTAGATACTATAATTCAGTAACCGACCAGCTATGTCGCTGATATGTTCTAATTCATACATAAGACAATATATATAAAAAAGATAATAACGGACTCAATTCATCTCATTTACAAGCGCTTTCACTGCATTTATAGATCTTCAGGCAATCTGAGTCAAATTTAAGGGACTTTTACTGTATTGTGAATTTGGGTTATAATGAGGGGTAACTAACCTGTGGAGATACTTGATCATTAGCTCTTGCTTCGTGTAGTGCGATCAGTACAAATGCTGTAAGGCTTCTTTTACTGGAAACGGAACCTCCCTGAAATATCAACACACAAATAAATTCTGTGTGACGTAACATTCTATCAAACACGCGACTCTCCACTCGAGTTGATGTGAATATTTCATTTTTTTTTTATCGGTTACTTATTATAGGTTGCTGTTGACGATGTCGTCTTAATTGGTTGTTGCCACATTCGCCCTAAAATTAACGAATTATTTTTATGTAAAACCTATTCTTTTTCTAACGTCCCCTTTTGTAATTTAAGCATTTGGATGGAGAGTTGTCTCCTTGGCACTCATACCACATCTTCCTATATCTATTGTAATCAGTTTAATATTTTTCAAATATATGCTTTGACAATGAGCAAGTACAGAATGATACTGACCTGCATTTCCTTATGAATAACAATCCCCAGTTCATTGAATGCCCCTGATGGATCCTGTTGTCTTATAAGCCATTGGATAGCCTTTGTCATCACGTTAATGTCGATAAAAGTCAAGCCTGATGCTTGAGCAAAGGATTTGACTACAAATGCGGTTAACCTGGAAACAAAAGGACGTCAATTGTATTACAAAAATAAGCTGTAATTAAACTTCTGTTGTTGGTCGGTTTTACATGTGGCAAAATGACATGAAATCATCATGGCATAAGTTTAACTGTCAACATCACGAATGGGTTAAATACGATGTACGTGTTCCAAGACGATAGCTATGTGTTTCCGGGGTCTTAGAAAAAAAAACAAGACTATAATTGAGACTGAGTATGGATTTGAGATGCAAAACCAAAGACGACCACCCTAGTCATGTCCCATTTGGAGTTCCCCTTAGTTTTTTGTAAAAGGTTTGCTGTTTGCAAGGATGTCCTTTTTCCCTTAAATGGAACCTATCTAATTACACTTATCATTGGATTTGTACTTGCATGACTAACACGACGGATGTCACGTGTTGATCTGCTACGGAGAACTTTTGGTTTTGATGGGGTTCGTATAACTCAGTCTTTATTTTTTTCTGTTGTGTTTTTTATACTGTGTTTTTTTTTGGTCTTTTCCTTATTTGCCATGGCGTTGTCAGTTTATTTTTGATTTATGAACTCAAAGCTCCTTTTGTTATCTTTCGCTTTCCTTTATCATAACATTTTCTTTGTAATCGAATAATAGTTACATGTGGGTTGACCATTTCGAAAGTTCTTGATTTTATTTACAATTAATCTACAATTTTCATTTTCTCATTATGATTTTTATGACAAAAAACCTTAAATATCCTCTCATTTCAATATAACACGGAAATACAAATAGTTCGGAGATCTTTTTTAAAAGTCTTGATTGGAAAACTATATATCTTATCAGCTCATGGAGCAGCAGTTATATTGATGTATGTCTATGACGTTGAACTGTTTAACAATATTATGTCATATGACAAAACCATATAATATTGAGGAGTTGTGGAAAACGTTCGAGAGGAGAAACCTAATAAAACCAGAATCGAAGAGTCGTCCAAGAGTTTTCTGTGTCAAACCTATTATAAAACATAATGATATCGAGGAGTTATCATATTGTCTGAAAATACAACCCCCCCCCCAAAAGAAAAGAAAGATAAAATTAAACCTTACCAGGTAGATCCACTCTTATCGTTTGTTCCAAACGCACTGAAAGAACCATCGTTATGTACAAATGAAAGTTCCCTTTGATAACCTAAAAAAGTTCTTTATATTCAATTGAAATTGTAAATGATTAAATGAAATACATGGTTGATTCAAAGAGGCTGTATAGAATGTAAAATAATATTATTTGATTCGACCTATCATGATTTTTTTTTATGACACTTGTATGAAAACAACTCTTAATTTCCGAAGTGTCTAACCATCTGACTGAAAAACATATTTGGTAGTTAAAAATATTTTTGAGTAAAAGTTTGAAAATCAAACTCATCATACTTTTCACAAGTATTATAAACTGAGAATCGGTTCAATTTAGTTTCATAAATGAATGGCCAACGTAGATAAAAATATCTCGATTTTTATGATTATACCATATCTTGTAAAAACACCACTCGGATTTAAATCAAATAATTTCTGAACCTGACATTATCACTATGCTTGATTGACAATATAAATGTATTTGTTACGTTTGGCAGACTTGTTTGTTTTCTATCTCCATTGGAACTAATTGTTTTCCTTCTTCCTAACGTACTTGTTCTTTTACTCGTTTGAGACAGAGAGTGGCTGTCGTTCATTAATGGCTTTCATATGTGTTTCTCATTAATCGTTTTGTAACAAATAAGGCCGTTAGTTTTCTTGATTGAATTATTTCAGATTTTTTCAATTCTGGATCTTTTATTGCCGATAACTGTATTGTTGTTTCTCATTTTTGAAGGCAGTATTGTTGCCTATAACTACTAACAATCACTTCATTTGAACTTTGGTGAATAGTTGTCCCATTTTATTTTTGTTTTTATACAGGAGCTTCTTACGGAGAATGATAAGTTAGTACTATTTTTTGTCTTTACTCTAAGTAGATGAAGTATGATTCAAAGTTTGGTGACTATGTTGAACGCATCTGTTCTATCGAACTTGAAATCTAGGTAACCACATAAACAGTTAAGTCATCCCCTAATATAGGATTGTAGACATTTGTAATGGCAGTCGATTGAGAACTATATTTTACGACTAAAAGGTTGAGGTCAGCTTTCCAAATGAGGAAGTTTTATTTTCTCTGAAGCAACACTCCACCAGCACCAGCATAAGACACATATAGAAGTATATAGACTCAAGTTAAAACGTATGTTTCAATGATTATTTCCCTCCCTGATTGAAGGTATCTGCATACAAGGAAGATATAAAACCAAGAGATCCGAGTGGAAATTTTGTTTTGGATTTTCAAGTACTTTAGCCTCTTGTTATGGTATTGTAATTATTATGTTTATTTATGTTGGCCTAATTTGTGTTGTATGGCCTGATAGTTGTTTACCAAATAATCTTATAACTGTGCAGTTTAGGAATCACTGGAACAATCACAGAATGATTGGAACTTTCTAGAATGATCCTTATAAAAGATGCGTAATTTAAACTTCTACGTTATTCCAGAAACTTCCGTTGTAACTTTCCAGGATTTTCCACAATGTTCCATTATAGAGTGTTCCAGAATTTTCCATGACAACACTATATATACAGACACTAAAGTTAAACTCTAATAATTAAACTTGGACATAGACATTGATAGACATTAGTATTCACAGCATTTGGATTGACACTTTTATTCTACAAACAACATCATACTGGATTGTGACATTAGTAGTGAACGTAATATTCAAATTGGATTCCGAAAGATTTCTGGATACAGATAAAGATAACAGATTGGACTCATATTTTGACAGTTAAGTTAACAGTAATATTTGTGTAATACCTTTTGTAAACTTTTGTATATTAAATATTGTTAAATTTTACTATTGATTTGTGTCTTTTGTTGGCTACAATTTAAAGGCGATTTCTGGCCGTAACAGAAATTGGGGGCTCGTCCGGGAGACTGAATTGTCTTATTCAAAATTTGTTTAGTAATTTTTATTATAATTAGCCAACAAAATTCTACAAAATGGCATTTGATGCCGGTAAATTTTTGAAAACGCCAGACCTGGAGGGGTTTGATAATTTAAAGAAAGAGGAATTAGTGTTGCTTGCTAAACATCTGAAATTAATTTTAAAGTATCTATGAGAAAACAAATTATAAAAAATTTGGTTATAGACAAATTAGTTGACGCAGAAATTTTAGGTGAAGAGGCTCTTGAACTTAAGGTCGAAAATGTAGATGCCTTTAAATTAAAACAGCTTGAATTAGAACATGAACTTAAATTAAAAGAACTGGAAATGAAGGAGATGGAGAAAATAAAAGTAAAAGAACTTGAAATGAAGGAAAGATTGGAAATGGATAAAAAGGAAAAAGAAGATGAATTTAAATTAAAAGAACTTGAAATGAAGTTAAAAGAACTTGAAATGAAGGAAAGGCTAGAGATGGAGAAAATGAAAATTGAAATGGTCAAGGAAGAAAGCAACACTAAAGTCCAGTCGAAATCAGATTATTTTGATGCAGCAAAAAATATACGTTTGGTTCCGAAATTTTGTGAAAAAACAGTTGATAAATATTTTCCACAGTTTGAGAAAATTGCAAATAATTTGAAATGGCCGAAACCATATTGGACTACGATGCTGCAAAGTGTTTTTGAGGGTAAGGCAGCTGAAATATACTCCGCACTTCCATCAGAAAAAAGTTCTGATTATGATATGGTAAAACAGGAGGTTTTGAAAGCTTATGAACTAGTACCAGAAGCATATAGACAGAAATTTAGATCTTATAAAAAGTTTGATTCACAAACATATGTGGAATTTGCTCGGGAAAAAGAAGATCTATTTGATAAATGGCTTACTTCAAAGAAAACAGATAACAATTTTGATAACCTAAGACAATTGATTTTATTAGAAGAGTTCAAACAATGTGTTCATTTAGACTTAAAAACACATTTAGACGACAAAACTGTTGGGACAATACATGATGCAGCTGTAATTTCAGATAATTATACCCTTTCACATAAAAGAAGTTTCAAGGGTCAAAATGTTAATACTCCAAGTGGAAATTACAAAAACCAAAGCACTGAGCGTACTGATAGTAAGCCTGTTCCACAGAATAAGAGTCAGTCCAGTTATAATATGTCTAGTCCAAAATTTGATACTTTTGAGAAGAAGTCACTGACTTGTGCTTATTGCAAGAAGATTGGTCACCTGATGGCTGATTGTTTTAGACTCCAGAAGAAGAATGAACGAGATAATAAGCCGAAGACCAGTGCTTGTACGACACCTTATATTACCAGTACATTGGAATGCCCTGCGCGTCAGGCTTTTAAGTCCAGTTTTTGTGATTATATGGAGGAATATAAACCCTTTATGTCTGATGGGTTTGTTGCTATTGTTGATGATACCACTCTTCAGCCTATTAAGATTTTACGGGACACTGGAGCTTCTCAGTCTTTATTGTTAGAAGGTGTGTTGCCTTTGTCCGAGAAGACTTCTGTTGGTGCCTCCGTTTTGTTACAAGGTGTAGAGTTAGGTTGTATAGATGTTCCTCTCCATCGTATTTATCTGAAGTCAGATTTAATAACTGGACCAGTTGTTGTAGGTGTTCGTCCTAATCTCCCTGTAGAGGGTGTTACATTATTGCTAGGAAATGATCTAGCTAGGAACAAAGTGGTTGCTGAACCAATTGTTACCAGTGAACCAGTGGTGGATGTTAAATCACCTGAAGATGATGCTGAATTGTATCCAGCTTGTGTTGTTACTAGGGCGATGGCTAGAAAACAACAAAATGAGAATTTGCAAGAAGACAAGTTTGATTACATGGACCTTTCTGACACTTTTATAGCTGATATTGAAGATCCTGGTAACTCAGAAAAGGCTATTATAAAACCACCTAGTGTTAACAAAAATGTTATTATGCCATGGCCAGATGTAAACAGCCATTCATTAGACCGAAATAATTTACTCGAAGAACAACATAAAGACCCTGAGGTTCTTCAGCTCAACCAGCGGGCTCAAACACAGGAGGAAGCAGACAAAGTGGCCGAATGCTTTTACCATCAGGACGGCATTTTAATGAGGAAGTGGAGGCCTCCTGATGCTACCCCAGAGGAGGAATGGAGAGTGGTGTACCAAGTGGTGGTGCCTAAAGTTTATAGGCAAGAAATTATTGGTCTTGCCCATGACACCCCCTTGGCTGGACACTTAGGTATAAGGAAGACTTGCCTTAAGATCTTGCAGCACTTCTACTGGCCCAGACTTCGAAATGATGTCGCAGAATACTGCAAATCATGCCATATATGCCAGGTTGTTGGTAAGCCTAACCAGAAAATACCACCAGCACCACTTCTGCCTATTCCAGCCTTTGACGAACCTTTCAGCAGAATTCTAATTGACTGCGTTGGACCTTTACCAAAGACCAAAACTGGAAATGCGTATTTATTGACAATCATGTGTACATCCACACGCTTTCCTGAGGCTATTCCGTTAAGAAATATCAAGACACCTACTATTGTCAAAGCTCTTATCAAATTTTTCACGTTAGTAGGACTTCCTAAGTCTATACAGTCCGACCAGGGATCAAATTTCATGTCAGGTCTATTTCAGCAAGTCGTGTACCAGTTAGGGATTGCTCAGTATAGATCAAGTGCGTACCATCCAGAATCTCAAGGTGCCTTAGAACGTTTTCATCAAACATTGAAGAACATGATTAGAACTTTTTGTCTTCAATTTGACAGAGACTGGGATGATGGAGTTCACTTTCTACTTTTTGCAGTTCGAGAGGCTGTTCAAGAATCCCTTGGATTTAGTCCCTTTGAATTGGTATTTGGCCATACTGTAAGGGGACCGTTAAAATTGATTAAGGAAAAATGGCTAACTGAACATACTGACTTGAATCTTTTAGACTATGTATCTAGATTTAAAGAAAAATTGTATACTGCTTGTCAAATTGCTCAGAAAAACTTAAAAAATGTACAGAACAAGATGAAAATATGGTATGATAAAGATGTCAGGGACAGAGTTTTTGAGCCTGGTGATAGGGTACTTGTATTTTTGCCAGTTCCTGGACATCCTTTACAGGCTAAATATTGTGGTCCTTATACAATAGAGAGTAAAATCAATGATTTGAATTATATTGTAAAAACTCCAGGTCGGCGTAAACAAAACAGAGTGTGTCATATTAATATGTTAAAACCATATTTTGAGCGTACTAATGAATGTGATAGTAAACCAGTTGCCACTTTAGGCATGGTTAAATTTGAGAACAATCATGACAAACCAGATGTAATTGAACCACCTTTTAGTTCTAAAACTATGGAAGAGACAGTTAGATTGAAAAATTCTGAAATTTTATCAAATTTAGACTTAAAACTTGCACATCTGTCTTTTGATCGTAGAGAAGAAATAAAAACTTTGGTATTTTCTTTTAAAAATCTTTTTCCAGATGTGCCAAACAAAACCACTGCTGTTTGTCATGATGTTGATGTAGGAGATGCTTCTCCAATTAAGCAACATCCTTACAGGCTTAATCCACTCAAACTTGAAGCTATGAGAAAAGAAATTAAATATATGCTTGACAATGATATTATTGAGCCGAGTAACAGTGAATGGAGCTCTCCTTGTCTCCTTGTGCCAAAACCAGATAAAACCTTTCGTTTCGTGACTGATTTCAGAAAAGTAAATTCAGTCTCAAAATCTGATTCCTATCCGATTCCAAGGATAGACGATTGTATTGACAACATTGGTCAAGCAAAATTTGTGAGCAAATTTGATTTGTTGAAAGGTTATTGGCAAGTTCCACTGACACAGAGAGCTCGTGAAATATCAGCTTTTGTTACACCAGATGGCTTATTTCAATATACTGTAATGCCATTTGGCATGAAAAGTGCTCCAGCTACATTTCAAAGAATGATCAATAATGTTATAAAAGATTTAGACTGTTGTTATGCTTATATTGATGATCTTATTGTATGTAGTGATAGCTGGGAACAACATTTAACACATTTGTATGATACTTTTGATAGATTGTCACATTCAAATTTGACTGTTAATCTTGGTAAAAGTGAATTTTGTCAGGCCACTGTTGATTATTTAGGGCATACAGTTGGCCAAGGTCAAGTAAAACCTATTATGGCTAAAGTGGAAGCTATTTCCAAATTTCCACCTCCTACAAATAGAAAACAACTTATGAGATATTTAGGCATGATTGGATTTTACAGAAAATTTTGTTCAAATTTTGCTACTGTGGTTCAACCATTGACTCATCTTTTACGAAAAGATTCTAAATTTATCTGGAGTGAAAATTGTCAAGACGCTTTTGAAAATAGCAAATCACTTTTAATTAATAGTCCAGTTCTGATTACTCCAGACTTTGAAAAACAATTTAAACTTGCCGTTGATGCAAGCGATGTAGGAATTGGAGCTGTTTTATATCAAGAGACAGATGATAATGTTGAAAAACCTATATCATATTTTTCTAAGAAATTAGATAAACATCAGAAAAATTATTCAACTATTGAAAAAGAGTGTTTTGCAATGTTGTCAGCACTTCAACATTTTGATGTATATTTGAATCCCACTGTATATCCTATTCTTGTTTATACTGATCATAATCCTCTCACCTTCATGCATAAAATGAGAAACAAGAATCAGAGGTTGACTAGGTGGAGTTTATTGTTACAGGAATATGATGTAATTGTAAAACATATTAAGGGTAAAGATAATGTAATAGCTGATGCTTTATCTAGAGCTTATTAAATCACTTTGTATATATTATGTATTTTTGTTCATATTATTCATGATAAGTTTTTGTTACACTAAAACTTCTTTTAAGGGGGGAGGTGTTATGGTATTGTAATTATTATGTTTATTTATGTTGGCCTAATTTGTGTTGTATGGCCTGATAGTTGTTTACCAAATAATCTTATAACTGTGCAGTTTAGGAATCACTGGAACAATCACAGAATGATTGGAACTTTCTAGAATGATCCTTATAAAAGATGCGTAATTTAAACTTCTACGTTATTCCAGAAACTTCCGTTGTAACTTTCCAGGATTTTCCACAATGTTCCATTATAGAGTGTTCCAGAATTTTCCATGACAACACTATATATACAGACACTAAAGTTAAACTCTAATAATTAAACTTGGACATAGACATTGATAGACATTAGTATTCACAGCATTTGGATTGACACTTTTATTCTACAAACAACATCATACTGGATTGTGACATTAGTAGTGAACGTAATATTCAAATTGGATTCCGAAAGATTTCTGGATACAGATAAACATAACAGATTGGACTCATATTTTGACAGTTAAGTTAACAGTAATATTTGTGTAATACCTTTTGTAAACTTTTGTATATTAAATATTGTTAAATTTTACTATTGATTTGTGTCTTTTGTTGGCTACAATTTAAAGGCGATTTCTGGCCGTAACACTCTAGCACCTGAAGATACATTATTTGTCAATCGGAGCGTCAACCTTTGTAACGTTAATATTCTTTTAGTCATCCTTTTGAAAATTTCAAAGATGCCTTTATATTGACCGTTATGGTATATTTATTTCATAGATAGCGACAGATATATTAATTAGGTCGTAATCATAATCCATCCCTTTCAGTACATGAGAAATAACCTTTATCAGACTTATCACCAAATGTGAACGTCATCAAGACGACGGATACAACATGTGAATAGGATCTGAGATAACTTCCAATTTTTTTTATAGGATTCATGTCATCAGTCTGATGTTTTCTTATTATGCTTTGTAGAATGTTGTCTGTCGTTTGGTGGAGTTCTTTGTAGAATGTTGTCTGTCGTTTGGTGATGTTTTTATATCACGTATTCTGATGAGTTTGAATATCCGTTAGCTATCTTCCACCTGTTTAATAATTATCTGCATATCATCAAAAGTTTTTTTTATAAAAGTATACACAATGACCGATGATTAGAAACGTTATACTACCTCCTTCTAGAAATTTAGCTGTCTTCTTCTTTATTTCTTCTGTAAGTCGGCCAGTTGCTTTCAGATAAGCACTAACGTAAACATTTGGTGTAAAACTTATCATATTTTGTTCTCCACTTCCTGATGAAGTCTGAAGGAGATCTCCCAATCCTGCCAATGTTGCCCCCAGTAAATCTCCTGACAAAATAAGAGTGAACGTCATTATCATACTTAATATAGTGATACAACAATTAATAAACAAAAAAGACTACATTTGTTTTGTCAACAGGTGGTAGCTTGTACAGTTTACATCTGTGTCCTAAAGTTGCATGATTAATGGGCAGTCTTACCAAATCTTCTCATTCTAATGTAGAGTAAATCAAATTTGAAAGATAAAAAAAATGTCTTTCTCAATATATTTACTGATGCCGCGTTCTCCTTGCTGAACTGTGATGTCGATAGACAACTCCATGAGTGCGTGACTATTAACATTACAAATATATTCAGAAACTAGGAGAACAATTAGAAAAAAATCTTACTTATATTTTTCTATTACCTACCATAACCGTGTTTATTCTGTTATTTAGAAACCTGTTTTACAGCTTATAGATATAGGAATATGTAGTATGAGTGTCAATGAGACAATTTCGATCTAAGTCACACTTTATCTAATAGATAGTTGAAATACAATTATTACGTCATAGTACAATGGAACAATTTTTCCTTAGTTGATAACTTTGTTAAATCAATTGGCTCTTTAAATGATATGGTTTCAGTTATTCTTCCTTTCAGAAAATTAAATTTGAAATTACAGTAAATGTCAAATTAAACAACACTTACAATTATCTTGATGATATTTTTTAAAGATTTTTTTTAAAGATACTGCCGAAATTTACCCAAAAGAAATTTACTTAAATCAAGTGAAAGCGATAATACCTGTCCTTTTCTAGATTAAGATATTTAAGTTTTGCACTTTAAACTCCACACTACAAATTTACGACAAAAGAGACGATTTTTCGTTTCCTATTGTTAATTTTCCTTTTTTTGGGATATAGATGTTCCTTTGGCACCATCATAAGATGTTTATATTTCACGAGTCGTTCGCTGTGCCCGTGTCTCTTGTGACGTTTTAGATTTAAAAGAACGTTATCTATGAATTACTGGAAAATTATCAATTCAGGCATCACAAATTACTTAACACCTTTACTAATTTCTTCAATAGATTAAAAGATTCGGTTTTGAAGCATGGTTGTACTTGTACAAATCGTATTCTAAACGGGAAAGCACTTTCTCATTTTTACGGAGATGTTGATTACCGTTCACCATGCGATATGGGCTTTGCTCATTGTTGAAGGTCGTACAATGACATGCGGTTGTTAATTTCGGTGTCCTTCATAATCACATAAACACATCTTCTTTTTCATATACAAAAAAGTTAAATCACGTCGAACGATATGGTATAGATATATATATAACTATGTACAAAGTAAAGAAATATACATTAATAATTATAATCCTGGTACCTTTGATAACTATAAATAACGTATTATAATCCTGGTACCTTTGATAACTATTAATAACGTATCATAATCCTGGTACCTTTGATAACTATTAATAACGTATTATAATCCTGGTACCTTTGATAACTATTAATAACGTATTATAATCCTGGTACCTTTGATAACTATTAATAACGTATTATAATCCTGGTACCTCTGATAACTATTAATAACATATTATAATCCTGGTACCTTTGATAACTATTAATAACGTATTATAATCCTGGTACCTTTGATAACTATCAATAACGTTTTATAATCCTGGTACTTTTGATAACTATAAATAACGTATTATAATCCTGGTACCTTTGATAACTATTAATAGCGTATCATAATCCTGGTACCTTTGATAACTATTAATAACGTATTATAATCCTGGTACCTTTGATAACTATTAATAACGTATTATAATCCTGGTACCTTTGATAACTATCAATAACGTATTATAATCCTGGTACCTTTGATAACTATAAATAACGTATTATAATCCTGGTACCTTTGATAACTATTAATAACGTATTCAAACTCACCGATAACTTGTATCTTAATAAACTCTGAATCGTTCACAAGATTTGGAGGGAATGACAGAGGTATGTTATCTGTAAAACTTCTTTTTTGTCGAAGGTCAATAAGTAATAATACGTTATAGCTTTGTTTTGAACCTTCTGCCTACAATATATTTGAAAGAAAATTTTCAATTGACATGCTCTGTCTATTTAAATTCATATCATTAATGTGTATATCTTAACACAAACTCCCATATATTGACGCTTCAGAGAAAGTAAAGAAGAGGGGAACTATGAAAATACAATACGAAATATCGAAAGATACTACCTTCAACAATAATACAATATAGTAAAAAGTAAAATCACAAAAATACTGAACTCAGAAGAAAATCAAATCGGAAAGTCTTTTATCATGGCAAAATTCAAATGACAAAACACATGAAAAACTAATGGACAACAACTGTCGTATTCCTGACTTGGTACAGGCATTTTCAAACTTAGAAAATAGTGGATTAGTAATGTACCTGACATTAAAATCTGAAACAATTCAAACTAGAAAACCAACGGCCTTATTAATAACAAATAAATGTGCCTGGCATTAAAACCTGAAACAATTCAAACTAGAAAACCAACGGCCTTATTAATAACAAATAAATGTGCCTGGCATTAAAACCTGAAACAATTCAAACTAGAAAACCAAAGGCCTTATTGATAACAAATAAATGTAAGACAAGTAGTTATGACAGATATGAAACAATGACAACAACTGAACTACAGGCTCCTGACTTGGGACAGGAACATAGACAATGTGATTTGACATCTTTGTGCACGATAACCCTCGCATAAGCCTGGAATTGTGTTGCAGCTCTTGAAACACTGTTTAAAGCTCATGACAACTTATCAGATAAATCAGTATCTCCCGGAATAAAGCATCAATCAATTCTCTACCAAGATGTTAAGTGTAAATACGTCATAAAAATAGTATAATTCTTATTGGAGTTTTAAAGTGGTGTTTAGTGTTATTAATATCGCATACCAAACAGGCCCATAATGTCATAGAAGGTTGTTAAATTCACGCAAATCAAATTTGTGTTTTGTTTATCGTATGTCAGTATATGAGACTACCAATACAACTTAAATTCATCATTTGAAAATTATTATTTCAATTGAGAAACGATGTATTTGGAAAGTTTTCTTTTTTATTTGCCTATCTGTAGTTTTCTTTATTATATTTATTAATAAGGTTAAATGTGCACATTAAGATATCTTTTTATGAAGTGTTAACAAGGCCGTCTTCTAAATAAAAATTAAAATTGAGTCAAAAGTGTGTCGTCATAATTAAAATTGTAACTTCAAGAGAGGGACGAAAGATACCATAGGGGCAGTCAAACTTATAAATGGAAAATAAAATGACAACGAAAAGCTTTTGAGACAAAAATTAAAATTACTCCTTGTGTTGCTCACTATGAAATTAATAAAACCATATAAAAATAATATGTTTCAGTTCTTGTATAAATCTTGAAACAGATGGATTTATAGAACGTTCATGTTTCATGAAATCAAATCCGCTGAAATTTTTAACGTGTCTTCATAAGTCCGCTTCGAACGAAGTTTTTTCTTAAAATGTACTGTACCAAGTCAGGAATATGGCAGTTGATATCAAGTACTAAGTTTCTATGTATGCTGGCGGTTTGTTTTGTAGAATTTAAGTGTTTTTGTTATTCCGTTGTTTTCCTATATAAATAATGTCTTTTCCTCGGTTTCGGTTTGAGACACGGATTTGTTTTTGCTTAATCGATTTATGACTATTTTGAAACAGTATATAGTGTTTATTCCTAGTGCTCAGTGAAAAAGGTTGACAAATATAAGGCATACTGTATGATTAAATGAGTATACAGCAAAGCATGAAAAAGTTATTTCTGAAATATATCTTAATCAAACCCGGAATAGGGAAAACCAAATTGTAAACAATCCGACATAAAAATGTTAAACGGGCAAACTTACCTCAATGAGAAATTCCCGTTCAACAGCATCTGAACCTTGTGTAGATCTAGCAGTTCCCTTCAGTAATATTTTTCCAAGAGAAGTTGGTTTGATAGGAAAATACACAGAATTAACACTGTCTTTCTTTACAAGCACCGGCTGACAAAAAAAACCCAGACATATTGTATTTTCGGAATAAAGGAACAAAGCATCAATATTTCTTATATAACACGATGTAACATTATTATGAACATCATGTGCATGACATGCGAAGCTTTATATGTTGTGTCTAAATAATGTTTAAAGCATTAGCTGGTTGAAATAATAATTCAAATATTTTTTCTTTCAATTGTTTTATCGTTAAGGATAGGAATTGAATCCGGTGGTTATAGTATGAAAATGAAACGTGTTTTCAAGGTAACGGATGCACTATTTAATTACTTTATTAATTCATGTATGCGTCATTTCCTATGTAAATATCTAATACAACTTTTTAAGACACCCAATTTCAAGGCATTTACTGCTGTTTTTGCCTTCCATCAAATTGTAACTTGTGCTTTAAGGATGTACTTATGTGTTAATAAATGAATTAATAATCTAAAATTGATACTTTAAGCCGGTAGAGCATTGGTTAAGGTGGTACCCAACACTTTCAATAACATTTATTTGGCTCGTTTAATTTTCATAAAATTTTGTCAAAGTATTTATTTTGACCCTTTAACGAAAATATAAAAATTTCAAAAATTTTGAACCAACCGTTTTGTCAGAAAAATTACACTGGTTATATAGCAGTTTGACAAACACCAATTTTGATCATTGAGAAGCTTAATATGCCTTTCACAACACAACGTAATTAAAACGTTTAGCTGACTATACAGAGTTATCTCCCTGTAGTGTTAGGTACCACCTTAAGGAAAAAAAAAATCCCCAAGGGCGACTGGGGTATAGAAATATGGTCACTTGGTCTTCTCCCGACCGGCAGTAAAACGCTTGCCGAAGTGGGGCGTCCGTTTGGCTGTGCGGGATGTATCAAGTTCGCAGTCACGTCCGGTCAGAAGGGGGACGTTAAATCCGATGCCTCGTGTAAAGAGAGTGCCACGCTCTTTGCACGTTAAGAACCCTTGCAACAACTCTTTGAGGGGTCCGTAGGTGGCCTGTTGCAAGGCAAAATTTCTGTCCCTATCCAATATACCCTCATTTTCCAGTTGCAGTCCAAATTTCCCCAACCATCATTCCAGATGGCCTCTATTGTATCAACCTACCTATTGTATTATTTGTGAACTTGTTCTCGTCCTGAATATGCATGAAATATTTGCCACTGGACGTTAAGCAACCAACAATCAATCAATCAACCTTAAGGAAAAAAATTAGCTAAAAATATTGATAGGTCATGGAACTCCTTTTCGAGATATTTGAGATATAAAATATGGCGGGAAAAGGCTGACTCGGACTTTTACCATATATTTGCATTGGTATTATTTGGGTCTAAAATCAAAATAAAGAAAATCACGAATCTTCTAAAATTTTGTTAAATGACCTTTTATGAACTACTAAGTCTTATATGAAAAAATAAATGGGGAAAAATATTTATCTTTGTATTGTATGGAAAAACACCAAGAAGTCCGAACATTTAACACAAATTCCAAAACCTCACCTTAGTATATCCTTAAGAGAAATGAAAAATCAAAATAAATCGCTGCCGTTCTCATTGTCATAGTTTTGGATTGGAACTACTCAATTTTTGCTGTATGTTTATTGTGCGTGTTCCCTTTTTAACGCTTACGATGGTGCTCTTGGTATTTACCAGACTATTGTCTTTTAATGCTACCATTTAATCAATAATAATAATAATAATAATCATAATAATAATACTAATAATAATAATAATGTTTAAAGGTAATACAATGTTGATTTCATAATTGAAAATCAATTGATTTTCAGTCTATTGAAAGGTCAACTTTGTATACAGTTAACTCACAAGAACTACACATTTGTTCAATATCGCAAGGTTCTATCAGAACACACACACGATTTTATAAGCCTGAGATCGTTGCCATCGTTACGGAATATCGGTTCACAGATGTCATCGGATATGTTCCAGATGTCGTAACTAAAATACTTTTGTCGTTTACAAAATTCAAAAGGTGAAAAATATTTATCTTTTTATTATATGTAAAGGTTAAGTATTTAAAATTGTTTGTCGTTGACAAGTATTTTCTTTCCTGCACCGCTTTTATGTATTCTGTCAAGGCTGTGTAGTTTTATCTACATTTTATTTACCTTAGTCAATCCATCAACACCTGGATTTAAACTGTTTCCATTAGCATCAACAAAACTGAAGTCAGCATTGTTTGACAGCTTCACAGATACCTGAGGAATAAAGTTATGTGATCTTATTGAATACAGAAATGAAATTGGGTAAAAGCTTTATCGAAGTAACAAGCTTAGATTAAATGATGAGGATTTCATAACAAGTTAAGTTTTATAAAACTCTTATCTTAACTTTTAATTTAACTAAGGTTTCAACTTTCTCAAGATAGCTTAGATAACTAAGATTGTCGTAAACATATTTTGTGTATGCATCTTTATTAACATTACTATTTCATGAAAACCATTTTACCTGTTGATCCTGGTCTAAGTAATTAAAGACAGTGGCTTGAACTATTATAACTTCACCTCTTATTGCAGAAAAGGGAAGCTCAAAGCGCATGAAAAATGTCTGAAATGTCGTCAACTAAAAAGAAAAAAAAATAATACATATATCGTTTAAAGCATTTTCATACTGAAGATCATAAATTTGAAGTTTGAAGTTTTGCAAGCAATGATTGTCACAAAAGAAATAACACAATTCATTTTTACAAATAGGCAACAAAATTGAACAATATAGTATATGAACCAGTGAATAAATAGATACTTACATTTGCCGTTTGTGCAGCCACACCAAGACCCGAAACAGGATTAACAGCGAACGCTGACGCCACCCATTCTGTAATTGTATCAGGTGCTGTAGTCTTGATGATAGCTGTTCCATCAGCGCTAAAAGTTCAGAACCAACCAATGGTTAATAAGTTTCATAATACTCTATGGCGTCAGTATAATGTATATTACGGTTTTTATGTTGCTACGTAATATAATAAAAGAGGGACAACAGATACTATAGTAACATTTAAACTCATAAATCAAAAATAAACTGACAACGCTACGGCTGAAAAGAAATAGATAAACATACAAACAACAGTACACAAAACGCAACATAGGAAAGAGACTAAGAAACACAAACCACATCAAAACTTGGGGTTATCTAAGGTGCTTATAGGTTTTACGGTATGGTTTTTGAATATAGTATATGTAATCTTCCTGTTTTTATTTGGGAACGGAAACTGAGAGAGTTATCATATCTGATCTCTTACGCATTTAAAAGAATAACATTGTAAATTCATTCACCAATTTGTTTTAATATTCATTATAATGACAATATGAGTCATATTTCGTCTTACAAAGGAAAAAATGGCAAAAACAAACGCTCAAACTAATCAAAAGAATGAATAACAACTGTCATATTCCTTAATTGGTATAGGCATTTTCTCATGTTGAAAATAGTGGATTGAACATGGTTTTATAGCTAGCTAAACCACCTGTTGTCCATTCATTTGATGTGTTTTATCATTTGATTTTGCCATTTGATTAGGGACTTTCCGTTTTGAATTTTCCTGGGAGTTCGGTATTTTAGTGATTTTACTTTTTGTATTACTGTGAAATCATGACTATTCGTTGGATACTAATTTTCGTGGATTTCGTTGGAAATGGGGAACCACGAAGTAAATGTTCAACGAATAATACATTTTCTAAAGAAATGTGTGCAGACTTTGCCAGAACCACGAATTTAAATATGATATCCACGAGTATGTAAATTTTCCTCAGTCCACGAAACTGGGTACCCAAGATAATAAACGAATCCACAGTATAGTATATCTACTGGCTAAATATATAGCTGAATTTACCGAAGAAATTTTAAAGTGATCAATACAATAGAAAATGTATTTTTGTTTTATATATCTAACCAAAAGTTTGTACCTAAAATTTATGAAAAGGCAATAAAAAAAAAACAAAAAAAAAACAATCAAACAATACAACCACAGATATAAAGTAACTTCTTTACAAGTAACAGTAGCATATAACAGAATACAGTAAAATCTAAAGTGTATACGTCAATGATACTAAGTAGCTAAACTTTTTAACAAATGTCAATAATATCTTTTTTTGGGGTATTCCCACGACAATAATTATTCAAATATATCTTGATAACGAGCTAATGATCATTTTCATTGAGTGTTAAAAGTGGAACAACGAAATTCAAATTTCAAGATTGTTTTGACACTGGGCTTGAGAAAGCTATTGACAGCTGGTTTTTGTTGGAAACTATAGTTCGACGCATTTTTGGTATGTGCTAGTTTTACTGATCTGTGATTGTATAAACACTATATCCTTGGGTTCATCTAAATTGTTTAGAATATAGATAAGTGAACTTTCATACATTATCAAAAATTACAACAGCAAAAAGTTCACAACAGAAAAACATCAATTTCATGTTACGTAATATTATGAACCAACAGTTTTATGTGTTAAGTAGTTGAAAACTACTTTAGAGAAATAAGTAATTCGTTATAACATAACAGCTCCTCCCATCTTTTCAGTATTAATTGCAACAGAATTATTCAAACTAAAAAGTTCCAAAAATTTATAAATAAAATCATCATAGATACCAGGACTTTTTTTTATTACAGAAATTTTGTTTATACGCCAGACGCGCGTTTCGGCTACAAAAGACTCATCAGTGACGCTCGAATCAAAAAAAGTTAAAAAGGCCAAATAAAGTACGAAGTTAAAAAAAGTGAAGAGCATTGAAGACCAAAATTTCGAAAAAAAACTATAATCTCACCCTGTATTTTTGTCAACCCAAAGCCATGTCTCGGGGAAATTTTTTCTTGTTCGTGTGGGAGACATCAGTCCACCTCCGCCACCAGCCAAAGCACCATTACCACTAAAGCCAGCAGAATCATCCATACGTTTTGATGAAGCCGACATCAACCTGGTACTCTGAAAACTTCCTTAAAATAATTGATGAAAATATTATATGTTTGTTTTCCTGTAATTTAAATGAAAAACGCATGAAATACACATTATTTAAGATTCCTGCGTCCAAAGCTATTTTCTGTATTCATACCTTTACCAGAAGCGTTTAAACATAGACATTGGAAGGGATGTGTAAATACGTTGCAATGTTTGGAGCTGTATGACAAAAAAAAAACAATCAAAGAAAAAAAAAACATAAATAAAATAAACAAAACAGAATACCTTAATTAATCTAAGGTCAACTTTGCTTGAGGACTTTAGAACCTTAGCTTTCAAGTAGTTAATTAATGTATGACCGACGGTTAATTGGATATGTTTTATAAAACATGTATTCGGAGAAACACTGACTACTAAGCTGATGATAACATCGGAGACTTTTTAACACAAATCGGTAATGACCTAGTGCTATTCAATAAAATAAACACTACACATTTTGTGAGTCCGAAGCGTTTTTCTAGATTAAGCTTTATAAGAACTTTGTACATTTGGATAATAATGAAAAACCGCGCTAAACATTCGATTAACAAGATAGTCTAAAGCATAATATATGATGTTTCATCTCACGATATAGGATATTCACATGAAGTCATATTACACATTTTAAGAAGCTCTGTTCTGCAGTTCATTAAAGAATGTGACAATAATTGAAAAGATTATTTGTAAATTATTCGTTACACAGGAAGCTTATGATGAATCGTGTAAACCTTTTAATGCTTGGATATCATCAACCATAAGCGGCAACAACCCAGTAATGGTAAGATTTATGTGGCCATAGTGTAATATATCAGTATCGACCTATATTTGTGTTTGTCAAATGATTTATGATGTTTGAAATATGATAATGTCAAATGTACATGACATTTTTTCATTGCATACTCATGAAATTTATTCATTCATAATATCAAATAATTGTTGATTTTTTTTGGTTATATCTTTCCACAAGGATTTCTCTGTTAATATTATCGTTTGGTTCAAAATCTAATGTAAAACACAGACAAATGAGATAAACAAGGTTTTTGGTAAAGGTTATAGAACATTTGGAATTTCGTAAACACTTGTTAACAAAGATCATAGCATACTTAAGAATAATGATAATGAGTTATGCAGATATTACATCACATACAATTACTTACTCGGAGGTGTATATTGAAACAATACTGCATCAGTCAAAACATAAACACCTGCTTCCTACAAAATATCAGAGAAAACATAAACACGTTCTTCTTATAGAATATTAGTTTAACATAAACACCTACTGTCTATAAAATATCAGTGGAAACATAAACACCTGATTCCTCTCAAATATCAGCTAAAACAAGTTTTAATTCAAGGCAGAAACAATTTTTGATAGAAACGTTCAGAATCCTGTAATTCAGAAGTTGTAATTGTTGCTGTTCTTCATATCTTCTTGTGGTTTGTTGTTTAGGAGTAAGGTAACTGTGTTATGGTAAAGCTGAACAATAAAAGCCGATCGTGATCTAAAATTGCTCATACAGTACAACATTATTCAGGCTCTGGTGGATCATGTGGATAGTTATTGTTTAAAAATCAGACATCATTTACGTATTCCCTTAAATAACAGATTTTCCACACATGCACAACACTTAGTCGTTTTAAGAAGGCATATTTATTTGATGATTAATTGTATGAAAGTTCTCATACGTGACAGTTGTGATTATTTTCATATGATGAAAGTTTCATAACTAAATTCCGAAGTCGTGCAAATGCAGTTGGTCTTTTTTAAGGATGGCATTGTCATTCTTTCGACTTCTGAGTTTAAATGCCCGTTTACTTCTCTTTGGATTATGTAATAGCCGTGAATTTTAAAATTGAACAAAAACCAAACAATACGTTACCAGTGTCAATTAATTAAATTTGTACAGGATTTAGAATCGGCAAGCAGTTGAATACCATGCAAGGTTCACTGGTGATAAGTAACCAACCCCCATCCTTTTCTGAATGTGTGTGAATTTATTTTTGAACTCGAGCCATTTTGTCAATAGTGCAGTCTCACCTGGAAAACAGAAAATGCATCCCTGTCGTTTACAGGAGTAGGCTTCCAGGAGTCCCATCCACCAATTCTTGGGAAATTACCAAAGTTGTTATATCTTTGAAGCTCATTAAAAACCTTCAATAAGAAAAAATAAGGATGAATATGTAATATTGGTGATATCATATATAGCTTAATGAAAGTAGTAGTCGAAAAACAATTTAAAAACTACATACATCATATATATTGTAACTTCATACAACTTACATCTTGTGTTGTGATGTCGTTTCCTGATTTCAGTAAAAGAACGCTCTTATCAACAGCCAGAACGGACACTAGGGAGTTTCGATCAGCCGTCAATTGTAGACTTACTTCTTCTCCTGGTGTTGCTCTTTTCTTGTTAAACGTCAAAGACACCTAAAAATATCAAAGTAAAGAGAATGTACTGAGTTTTCTATAATTTTTGTATTGCTCTTCAATTTTACTTATATTTATTTAAGTATAAAGTAATATCACAAAAATTGTCATATTCCTGACTTGGTATAGGCATTTTCAAATGTAGAAAATGGTGGATTTAACCTGGTTTTATAGCGCTTAACCTCTCACTTGTATGACAGGTTCATCAAATTCCATTATATTTACAACGATGCGTGAACAAAAGACATAATAAATAAAATAGTCAAAATATGGGTACAGCAGTCATCACTGTGTTACTGTCTTAAAACAAACATTTTTACAAAAAAGCACAAAAGCATCTATCAAATTATAAACACATTCATTTCTTTGCGTGTCTGAAATAAGAAAATTTATACGTCACATAGGAAGAAGTTTTGTCATTAAAGCAATAGTCGAGTTCATGAAATCTTAACTTTGCCCGAGGGAGGTGAATCTTAGTTTTTTAAAATAATATATAAGTTTGTCAATGAAAGGTTTCAGAAACACATATAATTAATCCTGTAAGTTACAACATATAGTATTCCTGTCAAATATGATAAAATGATTGAACCAAATAAATCTTTATATATTTAAATAATATTTAATATGCATATTTTTGAGGCGAAGCTTGAAGAGTAAAGGCGAGCGATTATAATTTTTTTTTTGTAAACATAAAATAGTAGGTTTTGACAATATTAAAACTTGATTTATCACTTGTACTTTGACATTTCTTTAATTTATGAAGTATTTTTTCCTGTTCACCAAGAAATAATTGAATATTTAAATCTGGTCTATGTATGTGTGACTGACAATGGGAAATTCTCATCCAAGTCATATTCAGGTTTGGAACAACCCCTTAATGTTATGAATATCCCTTTTATGAGAGGTCAATATAAGTTATAGTATACAAAAGGGCTCATGCTTTCCCAAAAGAACTATATATCTATCTGGTATTAAATGGTCAAGACATGTCCAAGAATTTTGTAATATTCCTGGACTTTAACCATGTTAACACATATACTTTAACAGTTTAGCATTCAAAATAAGTGGACCCCTCTTTTAGAAAAGTTGTTTAAAATATGATGTATTTCTCCTCTTTTTCAGTAAAAATAGCACTATACAAATCCTTGGTATTTCTATTTTCTTTTCTACAACAGTAAAATGACCCCTTGTCTGCGGGAGGGTTGTTCCCAACCTGATAATAACACACACACGTCAAAGTACGGCCTTTTACTCAGGGCTTTGATCCAGACCAAACAGCAAGCTATAAGGGACCCCAAAATTATGAGTGTACACAATTTGAACAGGAAAACCAACGATCTAATTCATATATCCAAAGGGGAAAACGCCAATGAACCACATCAACAAACGATAACTGCTGAACGACAGGCCCCGCATGGCTCAATAAGGACAGGTGCATAAACTTGCAGCGGCTATGGATAGTTTTGTTTCGTCAGCATACAATATAATTGCAGTTGAAGGCAAATCCTTCAGAAGTTCTTTGTACTTTATTCTAACAACGAACATTTTTTGAAAGGGAACATAAGGTAGCACTCCACAGTTAGGTGTATAGTTTCGCATTTTGGCCCCTGTGGATTTTTCAAATATGGGAGCTAGTATGCAATAAAATTAATTTTTAGACAGCTGAGTATTAAAATAGCCTTTGTATTGGGTTTATTTGAACATCAAGATTATGTAATGTATGTAATATAGGCTGTTTTCTGTATGACATTCCGTATTTGCATGTCCTTACCATACATTGGTCCGGCAATTATTGTAATGTTTTTTTCCAACTTTTTATCGCACGAACTTTATGATTAGATTTTACGAAAAAATGAGGCGAAAGACACCCATTTTTTATTTGATCATTAGGAAGATGTATGAAAACAGTTTCTAAAAAGGTATCCCTCAAAGGCATTGAAATTCTAGTTTGATCCAAATTTTCGGGGGATATGTGACATGTCCACCCCCCTTTTTGCAATATTTCATGGTAAATAAATGCAGAATGTTGCCATGAATACACATAAAAGGAATTAATTTTCACTCTTTTAACTTTTAAAAATCAAATCTATGGAATATACTGATTACGTACATATGCACATGTACAGCACAAACAGTTAGGTTAATGTATTAGAAATCCAGGAATAGGAGATGATAAAACATTTTGTGGCTCATTTTTTATTTTATTTTCTAACTGTGGAGTGCTACCTAAGTAAGGGGGAAAGAAACCAATGTTTTGTTCTGTACAGGTATTTCCGCTGTTATATATTTATATCGGAGCACTCCCACTTTGGATACATTGGTTTCATGCTAAAACAAATATTCTCACAGATATGTATACGTGTACATGGGTTTAAAATCGTTGTATACAGGTTAGAATGTGATTTTAAAAACAAATGTTTATATCCTTTTTACTAAAAACGGTGCGGGGAATGGACATTATTACATTTCCGGATGCGGGAATATAAAAAAAATAAAAAAATTCTGTTTTGAAAAAAATAGGTGCGGGCGGGTCCGTCGAACAAGGAATTAAATTGGTGTGGCCTAAACAACATATTTACCGAAACAAAAACAAGTAATTGTTTTATTTCATATTCTGAGAAAGTACTGAGATAAATGTATGTAATTTCAATTATTTACTAAAACTAATTTACATGAACAGATTTTGACATTATATACACGTAAACGCACGCGACGTTTTGCGCGGTGAATATACGTTTTCAAAAGGTGGATATTCTTGTTTATTTAAAATCCAATTCACATAAAAAATCCTATTAAATTTCTATTAATATTGAATATAAAGAGGTATTGTTTGGAAATACTTTTCCATTTGGAATGTTGTTCTGATGGAAACTGTTTTATAAACAAACTTTTCTATTAATTTGAATAAATGATTCAATTTTGTAAAGAAATGTATTAAAGACAGAACACATGATTTCTGTTATGCATTAAATTTTAACCCCAACGTTTTGAAGCTATAAGTCCTTTGAATAGAACTTTCTTCGTGAATTTATTTCATCCAGTCTATGTTGATTCAGAGAAGTTCAATAAAATATCTTTCAGAAAACATATCAGTCAACTGTGTTTTGTTTTATTTCAGTTTCAACAATTTTTTTTCAATTATCTTCAAATATCTTATATTGTTATTACGAATACCTATTGAAAGCAGTTCAATGGCCCACAATTTTAAGCAAAATAAGAGAAGGGATATTTCTGTCTAACTACTGCCAAATGGTAATGGACTAGAACTTAATTCATTATAAGTAACGACAACAGCAGTAGAACATACTCCTAATTCGATTAAGTAAAACAAATCTGGATAAAAAACTCAAACAGAGGACAACTCAATAATATTAAAAGTAAACGTCAATACTCGTAGACACGAATTGTAGATAACAACGTTCATATTCCTGCTTTGGAACAAAACATTTTTAAAAAACACGATAGGTTCTAAAGACCTGACAACACTACTACATATTCGGAATAAATTAAAAACACACGCACGATAAATATACTAACACACTAGATAAGTTTGAGAACAAAGGTACAATTCATTAAAACAAACCTACAACTTTTGAACCATTACTATTATCATTTTCAAAACTGCTAGTAAAATAAGACTCTGCTAGTTCTGTTATGTAGTCACCAATATGATATCAGCAATGAATCGTAAATGTTACTATAACATGTATTATCTGAATCTGTCTGATCTATGGTTTGCATTAAAGAAGAAAAAGTTATATTCATTCAGCAATCACTGCGGCTAAAAATTTGCAAATCATAACTTATAGCGAAAGGAGACGCCAGTTTGACATGAGCGTTCTGCCCTTATTATGAATGAGATTAGATATGTCGATCAATTGAGGGATATATTATAACTATGAACTGCAGTTTGACGTTAACTTATGATGCATATACCTGTCCCCCCTAAAAAGCTTTGAGGAATTTACAACATAAAACATATTGTAATGCAATCCTTTTATCCTGTCAATCAAACACAAAACCAAAACCAAACAAGGAGTTGTAACAAATGATTTCCAACTTTGATTCGGTTTACCAGCTGTTTGATTTTAACGCCACTGGCATTTTTCTGGTTGAAGCAATGCATCCATGGAGTTCTAATTTACGAACTTAGTATATGTGATGACTTCTCCACTCACCGTTTATTTAGATAAAGAAGATTGGCTGTTAATCTGTTTATAGCTAAATATGGTTCTAAGAAGACAAAACTCTGTTTTCATACTAGATAAAAATTTACAATACGATTGCATTAATTGTGTATCAATCATAACTTAAAATACCCACTGTATTGTCAAATATGTCTTCAATAGGTATGGTGATAGCATCAGCTACAATTTCCCCATCTTGTCGTCTAGCATAATATACCAATAACTTAGCCTGAGGAACCATTCCATATGTTATATTCAATCTTTGGTTTCGCTGTTTTGATTGGTTCATGTTAAACCTACCCTGTACAACAAGTGATCCTTTCGAAAGTACCTGTCAACGAAAATAAATTCTGTTATTAATTTTACGCGTTTACGCGTTAAAACTACAGTAGAAATTGAAAATTGCACTCAAATGAGAATTGAGACAAAAAAAATAAAAAGGAGATGCGCATATAAAAATTGAGGTTGTTAGTGCATAAACATTTGTCTTCATTGAGGTTTATTCTGTTCCATACTAAATTCAACTAACAAATTACCCCTTCACGTGGAAAAAATGACAAATTATCACCTCACAATCTATCAAAGACACGATGTTTTCGTGTTTTGTTTTTACTGTTTGTCTTTTTGTATTTTTCCATAGCTTTGCCAGCTTGTTTTCGATTTATTTTAAGTATCCAGTTGGTATCTTTCGACCCTCAACTTAATATGATAGTGTGTAAACTTAAAATGAAAATATGTGGAATACTTTTCAATCAGACAACTAATAATCACAGACAAAATTAGGTAAATATCAACAGCTTCAGTTTGCGTTAAGATCCTCAAGAATAAGCAAACCAATACAGTATTTATTATTGCATATGAAACATTCTAGATTGTTTTAGCAAGATTATGCGGCGCTGAGATTTTGTTGAAACTTTGATTTGTATCTTCATAATAGACACCGAAAACATAGAGTGAAAGTGCTAGTTACTTGAACATCCAAACAACAAAAATTACATGTTCTGTTTTATTTCTTAAAATGTAATGTAATTGTCCCAGGAATACTTACTTTATAACTACAGTATCCAATTGATTCTGTTACTTTCACAAGTAGTGGTAAAAACTCCCCTGGCTAAACAAAAGCATATTTGTCAGCATAAACAATTTTCTGTGATATCATCACTAAAACATTAGTTTTTCATTTTAATGATCTGTTTGAATTTAACCAATAATTCAGGAACAACAACATTATCCAAAAAGGTATTAAAATAAGATCAAAAACATTAAATAAATTTATTTTGATTGGTTGTCAATTTATGTAACGAGAATTTCATTAAAAAATATTTAGTATCAAGAAATGTGTAAGACACTATTCAACTGAATTATCAAGTTATACATTCAATTTAAGACACAGATTGTATAACTATATTAATAACATATACCTAGTCATGTCAGATTGACAGCGAGTTAAATTGTTTTGTATTCTAATATAACATTTCAGTGTTAGTTGTTTTGTACAATGTACATAGTGTAAACACATTTTATTATCTCATTTATGAATTCATCACTAAGTCTTAGACGTCCTTCTAATCTATCAATACTTTAATATATAATAAAAATACAATGAAAATATATTAAACAACATTCGTTCACATGGAATACAAATTACTTGTGTTTAAAAACTTTTGAAAGTATACATCACAAGTCTAATAAGTCATTCAGGGATATTTTGAAACGTGTCTGGCAATATTTTTCAGAGTAAGATAAGGAAATACAAGCTTGAGGAGACTATTTGTGAAATACACACCTTTGCCGCTTTATTGTTTCTGACAGAAACCTGAATATAGTTTCTGCTAGGGGATTCCGCTCGGTTTACACTTTTATATGCACTGGCACCACGATAGAACGCCTGTAATTAAGGATTGAATTTGTAAATATGTGACTGCTGTTAAATAAATAAGAAATTAAGCAAAACAATGTTTACTCAAGACATACTTGATCTGGAGGGAAAGTTAGCAGAGGTTTTATTTTAGAAGTCTAATTGGATTGCCGAGTTTACAATATTAAAATCTTCCATCCCACAGGAATGGCGGCAAGTTCTAATTAAAGAAAACATTTTAAAGAGTAACAATTAGTTTTAATAAGGATTATTTGATATGGGGAAATAAACAAACACAATCAACAGATATCTATATGTTATATAATAGTCTAGTAGATAAAAAATATACACAGCCAATACAAAGATGTTATACCTCCAATTCCCCAGTTTTAAATTGTTGTAACTTTCTTTATAATGCTTGAAAATTTATAAAAGTGGTATTTATGGATAGCTTACAGATTACTCTTTCAAATTAATGCAATGTAAGTATTAGAAAACAATTATGTAATAATTTATAATGTTAACCATGTTAACTGTGATTACAAAATTTTACAAGAAATTTCCACTTTCAATTGAAATTAGCTTCTTCATGGATATTCCGAGAGGATTGATTTTATTATATGTTCCTAGAGCCATTATTTACAAAATTTTACACCTAATCAAATATAATCTACTTTTATGTGGTAAGGATGTTTACACTAATTAGAGATTTATGAGAGAATGGAATACGATAGGGATAATTTGAGACATCCTTGTTGTAGCTCCTGTTGTGTTGATGATGATTTTGTTAAAATTTCCTGTATTGTTATAGAGATGAAAGAGCTAAATTCATTCAAGGGAAGTAATCAAGATTCTGCTATTAATTGTATACTTATTAATTACATAATGATTGCAAAGCAAAAATATTGCATTCATTTGAAAGATTAATCTTTAATCTATCTAAATATACCTCTTTTATTAATTTATATGCATTCTTAAGAAAGTAACAGCATTTTAAATGTTGGAGATTGGAAGTCAAAATATTTGTATTGTGCTACCGTAAACATATAGCATTTGGATACAAAATATCAGATAAGGATTAATATGGTTTTAACTATTTATTGTTAGTTTTAAGTTTTTGCATTTTTAAGTCATACTATAATTCAAAGCAAACATTGAAATGCTTAAATGTGTATTAATTGTTTTAAAGGAATTAAGATGGGTTATGAATGAAACCAAACTCATTTCTCAAAATGTATTTCATGACGAAATTGATTTAATTGAAAAAAACGCATATATTGTAATAGTTTATGTAATATTGTTTATTTTATTCTGAGTATGTTCCTGGCAACTCGGTGTTTATTTCACAGGAATACTCCACTGGCACATAGACAGTGAAGTGTGATTGTAACAAGCAATCTTTAGAATAAAAAATACATTTGTTGTTAACCCCCCCCCCCCCCGCCCCGTTATTTTCGTTTTTGATATCGGAAAAAAGGTAAAGAAAAAATCGAAACGGCAGTTCCTTTAGCAAACAGCAAAAGTAAAAGCTTAAACACATCAAATAAATGGAAAACAATTGTTTGAAAAGAGCTCATTAATGTTTTAAAGAAAGTATTCTTACAATGTACAACCCAAGCGATGACATAAACCTTTGGTGCAGTTATTTCCTTTTGTAGAAAATTTTGGATTAAACCGGTTTTTATAGCAAGTTAATCCTCTCACTGTATAAAAGAGGGACGAAAGATACCAGAATTACAGTCAAATTCATTAATCGAGAATAAACTGACAACGCCATGGCTAAAAATGAAAAAGACAAATAGACAAACAATAGAACACTAGACAAACAAAAGAAAACATGACACAACATAGAAAACAAAAGAATTAGCAACACAAACCCCACCAAAAACTAGGGAAGATCTCAGGTGCTCTGGAAGGGTTAGCAGATCCTGTTCCACATGTGGCACCCGTCGTGTTGCTTGTGTTATAACAAATTCGGTAAATATAAGAGTCGCGTAAGATTCGTCGTCAACTGAGTATGTGAGTTTATGACATTGAAATTTTAGATCTCAGTTGTGACGATGGCAAATATCTGGACGCATCTAATAACATGATATCAATGTGACTATATGGCAAACAGCAAAATATGAAGCAGAGACTTTTATCGACGGAGACAAGCATAGTCAACAAAAACAGTCAAAAAAGTAGAATGATGCCACATTATTTAAGCAAAGGTTCAAATTACGTTATTGTCATCGTTAACGCTCATTTTGTTTTTAGTATTGGACCGTAAAAAGGTAACTTAGATATAAGAAGATGTGGTATGAGTGCCAATGATACAACTATATAGCCAAGTCACAATTTGTCTTACAAACACTTTGGAGTGTGAATTCACATTACTATAAGACGTGTCAAGGTACTTTTCTATCCAAAATTCATGTATTTGGTTTTGATGTTATATTTGTTATTCGTGATTTTGTCTAATGCTTAGTCCGTTTCTGTGTATGTTACATTTTAATGTTGTGTCGTTGTTCTCCTCTTATATTTAATGCGTTTCCCTCAGTTTTAGTTTGTTACCCCAATTTTGTTTTTGTCCATAGATTTACTAGTTTTGAACAGCGGTATACTACTGTTGCCTTTATTTTTCATGCAATATACACGTAACAGCTTTCTCTGGATTTAATTTACTTATAGGTATATTCCATCTCTTAAATTTTTAAATTACCCTCATGTTTCCGTTTTTCGCCGCTCTCGGAAAGGTTACTGATAAGCTAATTATTCCTGATTCAGGTATTCGTATCTGCCTTGTCAACAATACTTTTTCTTCATCACGAGTTTGAGGTTGAGGCATTTGTCCAAAAGGCATGACTTGACCACCACTACCAGATGATGGAGGTCTAACATTTTGGTTTCCCGTGATCACGGGTACATTATAGGTCACTGTGATGTTGACCATACCTAACGGTGGCTTGATAGGACTATCATCGTGTTGTGTTGCCCGTAACTAAAATCATGTTCATAGAATGACATATAATTTTAACCAATTTAAAGACTTCATGAAAGACTATTAATAAAAGAACATGACGAAATAACGCCAATGTGAAAGCAATTCTACAAATTATAGACACAAATCTATAGATATTTGGATCCTTTATTTGAGGATAAGATAAATCACTATGATTATAGGTTGCACTCTGTAAATACAGTTGTTTCACATACAACGTCTCTTTAATTGGAGATATAAAATAATTCATAGATGTTTTGATTTGTTAATGTATTTATTACCAGATATGATCTTTATGTTTCATCTCATAGAGACATAGATTGAAAATGTTACCACTATTAATGCACTTGATAGCGGTAAAATTAAATTCTGAGTAAGCTTAAGTATATTTGAAACTCTTTGAAATTCGGGACAACTAAATGTTGTAAATATGCCCCACAGACCTATGAATAAAATAGAAGTGTGTATCAACTTTCCATTCTAGGATATATTTTTTAACGACACTTCAAAGTAAGAGTGGCACACATTCTTTTTAATTTAATTTTTCAATACTGCTTGTATTTATTCTTCGAAATAATTAAAACTCATAGATGTTTGATGATTTTTTGTTGTTGGGGTATTTATGTCATGTCGATAACCCAAAATTAAGCCTTAACACCTGAAAATGTTGTTTTTGACCGCTGCATAACAACCTAGCCATACAAAAAAATGTCAAAGTTCTATCCTAAATATGTACCAATAACCAGCAGCATTATTGTGCAAATTTGAGTCCAGGGGAAACAAAACATGGATAAATGCCTACCCCTTCGTCATATAAAAGATCATTCAATCTGTAAATGCTATGATTTTATTATTTTAAAAGGTTTTTCATACAGAAATCCATTACTGGAAGTTATGTAATAATCTGATGATAGCAGTCACTTCTATCAAATTTTTAGCGGAGTAATCGATATACCAGACTGGTTACTCATTTATATAACTTTATCTAATAAGGCTTGATTTGAACACTTCTAGTTAATTAATAAGCTAAGTTATGTTAGATACATGGTTAGAGATAATGTTTTTGTGACAAAATTTAAACACCGACAACTTGAGACAGACATTGTGAAAATCTAATGATAAAAAGGCAAACAGTAAGGTGTAGATTGGAGACAGAGGTAAGATTGCATACTTTAAATAATCTTAAATTTTGGAATAATTTAAAAAACAAAATTCTATTTTTTCCGTATTTTACTTATAAATGAACTTAGTTTTTGTGCCGGGAAACATTATAAATAAAAAAGAAAGAATTTATTTTATACAAATGAATGTAATCAGTGAATCTGTAAAATAGATCTTAATTATTTCAAGGATTTTGTCAAATCACTAGTCAAAATCAAGGATTTTATAAAATTACTAATCAGTTCAGTGATTTTACAAATTCCCTGAAATTTCAGTGATTTTACAAATTCCCTGAAATTTCAGTGATTTTACAAAATCCCTGATTTTACAAATTCCTTCTAACATATACACTGATTTCTTTAAATCTATGAGTCAAATAAATAAGAATTGTTTTGTTAAAAAGTATTTCATGAGTTTTCTATTTGAATGAATCTAAGTATAACATTTATATGAAGAGAAAAAAGAAAAGAAAAGGTACAGGAGCCTCTGGCCTTTGTTAGTCTTGTATTCTTTTTAATTTTAGTTTCTTGTGTACAATTTGGAGTTTAGTATGGCGTTCATTAGCACTGAACTAGTAAATATAATTGTTTGGGGGCCGACTGAAGGACGCCTCCGGGTGCGGGAATTTCTCACTGCAATGAAGACCTATTGGTGACCTTCTGCTGTTGTCTGCTCTATGGTCGGGGTTTTGTCTTTTTGACACATTCCCCATTTCCATTCTCAATTTTAAACTAAAATGATCACAACATGAAAATATTTTCAAGGAATGTTAGGGTTGTGCCTCAATAATTGTATTTAATTAATTGTATTAAAAAAATATGTTAGATTGTTTCACACCTGATTACGTTTCTATTACAATAAGTACTTACAATTATGGCATATTCCATATTCGGTTTGAATACAGAAGGCATCCTGGGAGAGAAAGTGAGTTTTTCTGGTGTATCATAAATTCTAACAGAGCCTTTGTCCTCTGCCGAAAAACCAGTAATGGATTCCTTTACTTTAGCTATGACTTCTATGGAAGTTCCAAGCGTAGGAGCCACCTCACTCATTAAAACCCGGATCGTTGCCTTCCCTTTTATCTACAAAGTAACGTTTATTTAACATTTATTTCTGAATGACAGGTGTGAAAATGATTGATGCTAAATAATGATAATAAAAAAACACTTTTATATATATATGGGGAGTCCGCACTTGATTTGTGGTTTTATATTCAACAAATATGCTCCACAAAGAGAAATCCAAAGATAAATATCAAGATTTATCAAGAGCTAAATAACCAAACTTGAATTTATAATAACAACCAAATCTAACAATAAGATTTAAAAATAAACATCAACGTTGAAAAACTTCGAGTTAAAACATCAACACCAACACCATAAAACACCGATATAACTGTATCTTTTTCACTGTTGAATGCTGAATTCATTAAAATGTTTTATTGTCTATAATCAAATCAACAATGTATTGCTTTCTAATCATTCCGATCTATAGATGCCCCTCGTCTTACCTGTAAATAAACTCATCATAGATACCAGGATTGAAATTTTATATTTACGTCAGAAGCGCGTTTCGTCTACAAAAGACTCATCAGTGACGCTCGAATCAAAAATATTAAAACGGCCAAATATAGTACGAAGTTGAAGATCATTGAGAACCAAAAATTCCTAAAAGCTTTGCCAAATACAGCTAATATTCAGTTGCAGCTCATTTCCTTATATCCTTGAAATTCTATATTATATGAATAATGTTATCCCAGGCATAGATTACCTTAGCCGTATTTGGCACAACTTTTTGGAATTTTGGATCCTCAATGCTCTTCAACTTTGTACTTGTTTGGCTTTATAAATATTTTGATATGAGCGTCTTGAGATGAGTCTTATGTAGACGAAACGCTCGTCTGGCGTACTAAATTATAATCCTGGTACCTTTAATAACTATTTACACCACTGGGTCGATGCCACTGCTGGTGGACGTTTCGTCCCCGAGGGTATCACCAGCCCAGTAGTCAACATTTCGGTGTTGACATGGATATCAATAATGCGGTCATTTTTATAAATTTCCTGTTTACAAAGCTTAAAATTTTTCGAAAAACTAAGGATTTTCTTATCCCAGGCATAGATTACCTTAGCCGTATTTGGCACAACTTTTTGGAACTTTGTACTTGTTTGGCTTTATAAATATTTTGATATGAGCGTCACTGATGAGTCTTATGTAGACGAAACTTGCGTCTGGCGTACTAAATTATAATCCTGGTACCTTTGATAACTATTTGAGTATAACGATAAATCTAACGTTATCAACAGTGTACTAATTACAAAAATATATTGCGATAATGAACCTTAAATTTCTTCACAATCTGTTTATCAGTCGTCCAACTTCGTTTAAATGTCACTTCTGCGTCCCCTTCGACTGGCTTTCCAAACGTATACCTAAACAGTTAAAAAAATAGACAAAAATTGTTACAAACGTGTATCTCAACAGTTATTATTCAATTATAGCAATTGTATGTATTTAAAATAATGCAATATAGTGGAACATACATGCTACTTATGAGCACACACGAGCATACAATATAGTGGAACATACATGCTACTTATGAGCACACACGAGCTATGTTTACAGTGTTGATTTCTAAATGTAAAGTATATTTAAGTATTTAGGCAAATATCCGTTATAAGTCATTAGAATTATATACATTTGGCTTCAAAGAGACACATAGCTCACTAAGTGGAATAAATTAATGTTGAAGTAGAGGAGAAAAAAATAAAAATAAAACTAAATAATATAAAATTAAGTTAATTTAAAAAAAAAAACTTTGAGTGTCATTGATATATTTCTGAACAGATTTAAAAATAGCAATATTTATATCACATGAAAATAAGTAATAATTTAATATGTATGTCAACATTATCAACAATGGTGTAAATGAAATCAAGTAGGATATCTATCTTGCATCATTGTAAATAAAAATGAAATGTTGGTTATCCTCAACATGGTGATTACAGTTTGCACAAAAGTGATTTCGGATAAGAACTGATTAAACAGATGAGGTTTTAGGGTGCTAGCATGTAAGTGTGTATGTATAATTAAATAAACTCATCATAGATACCAGGACTAAATTTTGTATAAACGCCAGACGCGCGTTTCGACTACAAAAGACTAATCAGTGACGCTCGAATCCAAAAAAAGTTAAAAAAAAAAGCCAAAAAAAGTAGGAAGTTGAAGAGCATTGAGGACCAAAATTCCTAAAATTTTTGCCAAATACAGCTAAGGTAATCTATACATGAGGTAGAAAAGCCTAAGTATTTCAAAAAATTCAAAATTTTGTTATAAGTTAACTTATAAATATAACCATATCAATGATAATGCAGTCAGCACAAAAAGTGCTGACTACTGGGATGTTGATACCCTCGAGGAAATAAATCTCCACCAGCAGTGGCATCGACCCAGCGCGGTAGTAAATAAACTCATTATAGATACTAGGACTAAATCTTGTATATACGCCAGACGCGCGTTTCGTCTACAAAAGACTCATCAGTGACGCTCGATTCCAAAAAAGTTAAAAAGGCCAAATAAAGTACGAAGTTGAAGAGCATTGAGGACCAAAATTCCTAAAAGTTTTGCCAAATAAAGCTAAGGTACTATATGCCTGAGGTAGAAAAGCCTTAGTATTTCAAAAAATTCAAAATTTTGTAAACAGTTAATTTAGAAATATAACCATATCAATGTACGTATATCCCTCCGTTTACGGAACACCCCTCGAGAGCTGCGAGATTATAGTTGAATCAGTGTACACTCCCTATCGGGATAATGGAGGTGTATCAATAACGTATTTACATAAGACTCACCAGGAAGCATCATTTATGAGTTGACAATAATTTATATTAAGTTTCCTTATCCAATAGTTGAAAGGTTTAAATATTTCATCAGTCCTATACAACTTGTCCAGTCCATTTCTCAATATACCCAAACTTGGGAATTTTTGTTAACTCAATAGAAGACTATTCCAAAGTCTTATAGTGGAAGGAATGAAACTATTAAAATATGTGCTAGTTCTAGCAAGAGGCCGGTGAAAGGTGTTTTTTTCATTCCTCAAAGTTTATGGGGTTTGTCTGGGAAGATATGAACTTAATGATATAGATGTCACAGTACGATATTAAACAATGTGTAAAACCAATACAGCCTAGTCAGATACAAAAGGCCCAAGAATGACCATGTAAAACATTAAATATTAAGGTTGTCATGCTTAAAATTTTATACGACAGGCATGTGTTTCGTCTACATAAGACTCACTGGTGACGCTCAGTTCCGAAAGCTAAATAAATATTAAGCTGAAGAGCATTGAGTACCCAAAATTCAAAACCGATGATGCCAAATACAACTAAGGTTATCTATGCTTTGGACAAACAAATCTGTAGTATTTCGAATAATTCATTCTTTCCAAACAGTAAAGTTATAACAATGACCATATAATTGATATTAATGTCAACACCGAAGTACTAGCTACAGTACTGGTGATACCCTTGGGGACAATAAACAAAACGAAAACAATTACCAACCTACTTTATGTAAAAACCAATAAATGACCTACAAATATGATTTACAACAAACGACAACCACTGAATTACAGGCTCATGACTTAGCTTCACGCACACCAGCACTGAGGCGGGGGGATATGTTAGCATGCGCCTCACCCTTTCCCTTATCCAAGTGGTGAAACAGTACTCCATATGAACAAACTATAACAATCAGTGAAAGTATACTTAACTCATCACATCGATACGAAGCAGGAAAACATGTAATAAAACACAGACTGAACTGTAGCAGGATATGCATAATACAACTAAAACTACACTAAGTACAAATGTGAGAGTACTTGAATTTACTGACAGAAGCCATGCTCCTTTTACGGATTTTTTTCGTTGTGTTGAAGACCCATTGATGGCATTGAACTGTCTTCTGCTGATTGAACGGGTTTTTGTCTCTTTGACACATACACCGTTTCTTTTCTTTATTGTATTTGAAAATAGAACATATGTCAACCAAGACTGTGAATTGCAATACCACTCATATTGATACACATATGTACTTTTAGATAACTCCACAAATGTATTTCTCGCATAATATATTGATAATGTTATTCATGCAATCTGAATAAAGCTCGAGTGAATTTTTATTGCAACTGCTTTGCCTGAAATTTGTCAGTACACATCAATGCTGACAACCATTAATAGCCAATAATTGTAAATTACAAAGTCGTGTTAATTATCATTTTCATTAGATATACTCACATTGTATTAATTGTAACTGTGAAGAATTGATCGGTTTTCAGTTCAAATGAGGGCAATACAACATTGACCTCAAATTTAGGTAAAACTAAAACATAAAACATAACATGCTATTTGATCGTGGGATTTTTTTTTATATATATAAAAGTCTTATTACTAACAAAGCTTAGAGTCTATAACAAACTTGTTTCTATAAATACAGAACAACTTTACATTCTCAAGAAGTTTGATATTTTTTTTGCATTTGTATTTAAGAATCAGAAACAGTTAGAATGTGATGCCTTAACAAATTTGTATATAAAAATACAAACGTCTTACTACTTGACATATACCATGACTATATTCATAACAAGCACGTTATAAGAGGTGTGTTAACTTAGTTGGAGTAGATTAAAAGCAACTATTTTCTTTGCATCCCCAACAGAAAAATTATTATGTGGAAGGAACGATACATTAATTTACCTTTAACGCATTTATTCATTGACAGTTTTCACTTCTTTATAAATCAGATAGAATGAAAAAATTGTCATATTACTATAAAGGAAGGTTTTATTATTTGCACTACTTGATAAAAAAAAAAAGATGTACTCACCAACTCTTTCTACGTCAAAGGTTTTTGAAGTTTCCCCTGTCTGAAATAATACAATGTAAACTATAATAATTTCATTTAAATGATGCGTAAAATGATAATGAATGAGTGTATCTTCCTAAGAATTAGTCTACCAAACACAAACTGTAAACCACGACAGCGCTAATGATACTTCGTTAAATTCACAGGAACCTGTTTGACCTCTTCATCGTAAACAATGAAATAATCAAATTCTGCTCCAAAAGAATTAGTTTAACCAGAATAGCTAAAACCGCATTACCTCAATAAATGTATATAAACACTAAGTAAATAAAACGCATAAGCGTCTGTTCGTAAAAAAGATACAAGTACCCACGAGGGAGAATGCCATATGCCTTTATAATCTATTGTGTCATTTAATTAAGCTATAATTATAACGTCTTTCCAAAGTAACGGTTATTTTATGGACATGATCTTTTTATCATTAGATTCCAATGACCTCGAAATCGTATTGAATGATACACTGCCAGAATATTTCTACAAAATATTTATTAAATGCTTTGGAATCTAAAACTCGTCTGTAATTAATGAATTAAGCAATATTTGAACTCATTCAAAATATTAATAATAATTGCATGTATGTAAAACATAATTTTTTCTGATAATTTTGTACAGCATATCTGTGACTTATAATGTTGTACAAAATACGTTGGACTGATAATACTGTA